>NC_068398.1:203587-401087 GCF_023724105.1 Carassius gibelio
GCGCTTCAGTTTGAATCTGAATAGTGCGTTCAGCGCGGGGGCGTGGTCACATTAGATATAGTGAAGGGAGACATGAAAAACAGACATCGCGTTGTTTTCATATGGATTACTTTATCACAGAATATCTGTTTTCGGCAGCACTTGTTTAGTTTTAAAGTAGACATGTCAAGCTTTCTATAGATATCTCTCTCATGTCTCTTCGTTGAGTATTCACGGAGTTACACTTCATTTTAATGACGTGTTTGTAAATGATGATCAGCGCAGACAGGCTGCAGACAGCACACATACTGATAAGACGCTCGGGAGAAAACAAACACATAACTTCATAATCATACTTGGCGTTGTGATTCGGAGATGCTCGTTGGTCTAAATAAAGTTGGTAATGAACCCTCTTTTATGGCCAAACGCTTTGAAAATCCCGCTGTACTCACCGAGATTAGAAAAGCAGTCATCAGTTAAATGTTGTGAACACAAAAGGGATTTGTTGTACTGCTCTGGTATTGTGGTGAAAATGAATTTTAGCCATTGGTTCTTCTGATCCTCATTCTTTGGCAGTGAAAATAAAACAAACTTGCCTTTACAATTAAAAACAACACTGTCTCCTCGACATGATGCTCTCACACCAACCAGAGCGTCTGTGTGTGTGGGGGGGGGGGGGGGGCAGGTCAAGACGGTAGGCGGAGATTATTATGCAAAGTGTTCCTAGTGACGTACATAGAGATGGGCAAAAGATTTGAAATCTATAACGACTCGTTTCAGCGATTCAGAGTCGACTCCTTACTTTAGAAGCCAATAACTTTATAAATCGTGTACTTTTTGGTTTAATTACTTTGCACGTTGTTTACACTGATGGACAGCTACATCATACACTGTAATACAGGTCATTTTTGATTTCCCATCTGTGTGGCTCTTTAACCATGACAAATAGTTGTGTAGACAAAATAATTTTTTTAGGGCTGCAACAACTAATCGATAATAAAAAATAATCAAGAAAAAATTACATCATCGATTAGCTGGGTCTGTGACATCACTGTGTACAATTCCAGTCAGTGATGTCACTTCACAATGGCACCCTCGAATCTGAGAAAACATTGAGGCGAGTTGACGTTAATGTTGTTACTATTGTTAGCCAAGTGATTTCATATTGAAACGTGCCTTGTAAACAGCTAGCTAACGTTAGTCAAGTTAGCTAACGCATATTGATGCTAACGGTGGCAGACTTGGGGTTGTATAAGCTGATGCTGGAGAGGATCAAGCTAGTGAGCTCAGCTGACTCTTCCTGCACGCTGACGATCGGTCAAGGATGGTCCAGTCGGAGGCAGACTAGGAAAAGCTGACTAGACACGCATCACACACATGACCAGCATCGGCCAATAGTGAGCCTACGTGGTGACGTGCAACACAGACGCGCTATTACACTACGTGAAAAAACTCGAGGCCAAGAGAGAAGGAAATGAAGAGTGGAATAAAGTCATTATTTTTGTTGTTTTTTGCACACAAAAAGTATTCTCGTCGCTTGATAAACTTAAAATTGAGCCACTGTAGTCACTTGGACTATATTACGATCTCTGTAATAACTTTTCCTGGCCAGCAAGTTTCATTCCGGTAGAAGCCTATGGAGGAGTGATCCAGCTCTCAGATTTAATCAAAAATATCTTAATTTTTGTTCTGAAGATGAATGAAGGTCTTACGGGGTTGGAACAATATGAGGGTGAGTAATTACTGACAGAAATTTCATTTTTGGGGAGAACTCACTCTTTAAAGAGGTGGTTCTTCCTCATTGATCTTCTGAAACAGTCTTACCTTGTATCTTGCACATCTTCTGTTTGATGCAGCTATGATGTTATGGAACATGTCTATTGAAAGTTCAATCCCTATACTGCCATAAGGTTCTTCATTGTCTCTTTTGATTGTAAATCTAACAAATTCTTAAGTATCTAATCTCATCATTTGTTCAATTAAAACACTGCATATCACTCCCAAAACAACTGATCTGCTTAATTATTGATATTTACAGTTAATTTGAATATTTACTTTTTACTTCTGTAACTTAAATATGTTTTAAATCTGATACTTTTGTACTTTTACTGAAGTGATGTTTGAATGGGGGACTTTCTACTTTTAATGGAGCCATTTTTTATTTAGATACATCTACTTTTACTTGAGTATAACTTTTGAGTACTTTTACCACCCCTCACAGTAAACACAACAAACAACACACACGGTAAACAACACACAGACACACAGAGAGAGAAACACACACACACAGAGAGAGAGAGAGAAACACACACACACACACACACACAGAGAGAGAGAAACACACACACACAGAGAGAGGGAGAGAAACAAACAGAGAGAGAGAGAGACAGACACAGAAAAACATGGCTGCCAGCGGAGCAGAGACTGTGTTCACACTGTGATCTGAATCAGATGGAAACAGAACTGCACTTCTTAACAGAATGCCCCAAATACACGGACATACGGACAGTGTTCTGTGATAAAATACAGCAGATCCATCAGACATTTAAAACTCTTCCGAAGCAGGAGAAACTGCCGTATCTGTTAGGAGAACACAAGAACTGCTGTGTGTATGCTGCTCAGTATGTGTCTGCCTGTCATGATGTTAGAGAAAACACTCAAACTGCCTTGACCTGATGTCTCCAATGTAGATTGTGTTATGCCATATTGCTGTGTTGTATTACTTAGATGTATATTTTGCCTCTGTAAATCTAATACCATATTCTATTTTATTTCTAACATATACATTCACATACACTAATTCACTTTGCACTACATGGTTAATACTTTTTATATATTTTATTATTACTATTATTCTCTTCTTTCTGTAAATACATATGTGCACTATTTGTAAGCAGCCCAGCTGCAACTGCTTTGGCAATACACATGTACAGTTTTTGTCATACCAATAAAGCACACCTAAATTGAAAATTGAGAGAGAGATAGAAACACACACAGACAGACAGAGAGCGAGAGAGACGCACGCACGCACGTACAGTAAACATGGCTAATCGTGCGCATCTCGTCACTAAAGCACTCTTGTATGATCGCGTGGCTCAGTGAAGCAGATTCATAAACACGCGCGCAGATATGACATGAAGCGGGAGAGACTCACCTTAGTCACTCAAACAGCTCTCTAGACTTATCCAGATATAACAGATATATTGACATTTATCACTCACAAACAAACGCGCATAAACACACTAGCCATCTTTCCTGCAATGAGCGGAAACGCCACTGCTCCTGAACACACGTCACTTCCGCTTCCGGACGTTTATTATTTAAATCGACAACAGCGCGCAGGTACAACGAACGAAATGTAGAGAAAATGAATGAAGCATGTTCTACTATTATGAATTTTTCTCCTCTAATATGAATGTTGCGAACTGCGATTGCATTTCCCTTTCTGACAGTGATGGGACAAACGAATCATTTCGATGAGTCGAATCAAAATGATTCAGTGTTTCAAAGCTTCGAATCCCCACACGCTGGTGACGCCTGCTGCTCAGAAGTGTGTAAATGCAACAAAAATAAAAGCTAAGGCCAAAACATACTTAAAACAGCTTTAACCATTTGAAAGTCTATTATAATAGACTAGCATATAATAAAATACCATTAAATATTAAGTGTGTGCAAACGTATGTACATATATATATATATATATATATATATATATATTTTTTTTTTTTCTACACGTACACGTTCTACATTTTGGAAACCGGGTTCTTTTTTTTTTCAAAATAAAATCACAATTATCCAAACACCACACTCAATTTGAATAATTCATAGATTGTTTGCAAAATAACACTCAAAATATATACACATACTTGTGAAAATGCTATTAGTTTTCATTTAACCAACACAGTCTTCAATTATCAGACAACATTGCAGCCAGTTTCACACTGCTGTGATTAATAAAAAAACTCATTTGTAAAAAAAAAAAAAAAAAAGAAATTTTGGAAATAGCATGGTGCTACATTGTTGGCCATACATTGTTATGTAAAGGATCATTTAGATGAAAAAAAAAACAAAGTTACAAACCCACAACATTCTTCATGATCAGTTTGAGATATAGGGAGAATGTACACAAATAGGCCTACTATGAACTTACCAAGCACTGCAGACTAAATATTTCAAGTATTCATTTCAGTACTTACAGTATTGAACACATTGGTGATTGCCCTGTGTCCAATTACATTTCTCTTCTTGTTTTCGCAAGGTTAAATCCAGCCTCATCCACATATATATATTCATGTTGAATTTCTGCAGTATCCATTTGCAAGACTCTCTGAAACACAGTAAAAGACAATAGGATGCTATTCAATATCTATTGCACAGTATTTTTTGTTTTTGTTTTGCCAGAACATTATGAGCAGTGCACAATCAGATTTAAAGGACAACGTTCAAGATCAAGTTGCTGTTGTTGTAATTGAATTTTAGACATCTCAATGAGATTTTGAGCTTTTAACATTTTCTCTTTTATCTCATTCTGAATTAACAAGAGTTGTTTTTTTTTTGTTGCTCAAACGTTAAATGAGACATTGCAGATGCATCAACGAAATCTGAAGCACCTTCTGGAGACAGGGTCTAAATTTCCACATTCAATTAATTCTGTTTTTATCAAGAATTTTGTTATCTTTTAAACGTTTATTTAGGCTTACCAAATAAATTTCATAGTGACCTGCAAGTTCTACCAATTGATCCTTAGATAAATTATTAAACAATCTTTCAGATGGAGCACTAATAAACTCCCCATTTTTTTAGGCCATGGTGAGACAAACGAATAGGCTACTTAATTTTCCAAAACATATTTGAGGGATAGAATTTGGATAAGCAATTCCCTCTAACTAAATTTCAAAACTACATGAACTCATCCCTAATCTTCATACAGTTACTTGCAGTGGGTTCTTATACACCATAAACCAGTGTTCGCAATAGCAACCCATTAACAAGTCTCTACCACAAAACACAAAGGTGTTCCCGAGACAACTGCTCTGACTGCTTCCACCATACAAAAAAAATAAAAAAAATAAAAGAAGATCGGAGTATCCCATCAAGGATACCCCGCTAAGCCTTACCAGGGAAAAGCAAATCCAATGATAAACTTCCCATCTAAATATATACAAAAAGTAGCCAATACTTACCGAACCTGAACTCCCGCAAAAAAACCTCCAAAAAAACAACGACTATATCCTCCAGAATTTGTACTACGAAATATTAAAAATTACCAAAAGAGTGAACAGAAATATTAATTTAACGAATCAATCATCAAATCAATAAAACTGTGTACTATTTTTACCAAACAAATCACTTAAATCCCGGACGAGCCCCCACATTTGTCACAACCGGCTTAAAGCCGTGACAAATGATGAGGACATAGTCAGGTTGGTAGGTTGCAACAAAGATATTTATTAATTGTTACGGCAAGCTCGTTTCGACCGTACATAAAGTATACAAGTACACTGAAGAAATGACTTGCAAGATTTTATTGGTCTTCAAAAACATAAATAACTTAATATAATGAAGTCTAAGGATCAAAATCAAAAAGGGAATAAATCATAATCCTTATGGGGAGCATAAAAGCCTGGTGTGGACTGTAAACAGATAAAGGTTGGCAAAACAAGTGACTTCTCCAGAGGGTGTCGATCCCCTGGACGAAGTGAAGAGGAGTGATTGAATCCAAGGTTTTATCCTCTCCATAATTAAGTGGCGATCAGGTAACAGGGGTGTGCGATCTCCCAAGCTCTCCTGGAAGATCACCGCCACCAGCAGGCGAGCAAGTAGAACGCAGGGTCGTAACATAATTTAAATAGAAAACTTAAAGTAAGATATCAACAAACCAAAATACGATTCCGTCAAACAAACGAATGGTCCAAGCGTCTGACAGAACCTAGTTAAACTAATCATAACAGAGTAATAAGAATAAACAGAGCAAAACCTAACAACCAGGAGTTCACACCACCCCAAACAGAGTTGAAACTTAATAGGGAAGGAACAGGTGTATACAATTCCATTGACGAGCCTTCCAAGCACACCCACTGATCGGTCTTAGTGGAAATAATGAGGGACTCGTCACACACACCATAGTAAGATGAACAATACGTACCTCCACATACTCATTGCGCAGATGTTTCAGTCTCTGAGAATTTGTGTCAAGTGACTTGACATTCAGTCAAGTATGGTGACCCATACTCAGAATTCGTTCTCTGTATTTACCTCTCCAAAGTGCACACACACATCACTGAACACACACATTGTGAACACACACCCGGAGCAGTGGGCATCATTTATGCTGCGGCGCCCAGGGAGTTCGGTGCCTTTCTCAAGGCATCTAAGTCATAGTATTGCTGGCCCGGGACTCAAACCCACAACCTTAGGGTTAGGAATCATACTCTCTAACCACTACACTGTAAAAAAAATTGCCGTTAAATAACAGTAATTTTCTGGCAGGAGGGGCGCCAGTAAAGTACTGTTAATTTACAGCTCTTAACCATTAATTTACCACTCTTATTTTTTAACAGTATTTTACCGTAAATTCTACCATGGAAATTAACTCCACTCCCACTGCTTCAAACAGTTCGAGTTTTTAAAACTAGCATTCCTACGATGTTAGTACTAGGAACTTATTTCATTTGAGTCCACTGAGAAGGAATATTTCTTACACTTAATGTGCAGTAATAAAGTAACTAAATACATGACTTTTACTCAAATCACTGCGGCTCATTGTCAGCTGTATTACACATGTATGTGCTGAAGTACTTAACACAGAGATCATCACTGTATCAGCGACTCCACATTTACTGCCTTTATATAAAGCAGCAGAAAATCTGAATATGTGGCTCATCATTGACTGAAGCACCGGCTCTACTCTCCAGCACAATGGTGAACAACAAAACTACATTAAACTAAACGATCTCTCTTGTGCAAACACACATTAATACAGTCAAGTTCAGTATTTACTCTCATTATCAGTGTATGACTTTGCCTAATTTTTTTTCTATGGATGTTGACAAATATTTTAGTTAAATTAACTTTTTTTTTCATTTGGTAAATCTGACGTTTACATTTTACAGTATATTACTGTTTTTCCTTGACTTGACGGCAAAAAACTGTAGAAAAACACTTATTTTTGCTGGCAACCATTAATTTACGGCAAGAAACAGTAGAAAAACAGTTATTTACTGGCAGCAGGGGTGCCAGTAAATAACTGTTTTTTTACAGTTTGTTTCCTGTAAATTAATTACAGTTTATTACTGTTAAATTATGTTTCATGCTGTTTTTTCTTCATCTTAAATCTTTAACCCTTTAAACCCCACAAGAAAATCCTCAGTTTTAAATGAACACTTATAATGTGTGCACACTACAGAGTGTTAGAGTAACACTGAATCAGTGAAGTTAATGAGATAATTCGGTGATTAATTGATGATTGAGCATAAGTGATAAACACCTGCAGAATCACTGAAGGAAAGAGAAACACAAGATCTACAAATGACTTCAGCCACAGCCTTAGATGAAATCAACTGAATAAAAGAATACATCAAATCTCTCAAGATCTGATTAAACAACTACTAAAACAGCTTCACCAGATTCACATTACTAACCAGACTGACTTTATTTCTGTCAGATGTCTACAGAAGAACTTATGGAGAGTTAAATAGGTTTAGGTGTTTTTTTTCACTACCATGATGGAGATCAGTGTTTACTTTAGTTGGGCTCTTGAACATGACTTTTCAACAACTAAGGTTTTTTTTTTTTTTTTTTTTTTTTACATGCTGTAACAATGCGCCTTTGGAACTTGTTATAGCAAAACAAAAGTACACAGAAGAAAAAAAATCTGATATTGTTGTTTATAGATTGACAAGAACAAATACTATTATTTCTGATCTAATCCCGTGTCTCTTCTCTTATTGAATATTGATACTACTGTTAAGAAAATTTCACTCATAATAAAAAAAAAAAAAATCTTAGCTGAAATTTAGACAGAAACATCAAGAATCAGCGTATGAATCACAACAATGGTGACAATCCACAAAATAAATGAAAAGATCAGTTCTGAACATCACAACACATGCTACTAAAACTTAAAACAAATGCAAAATTATAAGCACATAAGAATTCAAGAAAATAAGTGAACAATTCAGGGGCATAATTTATTCATGCCGCAATGCATGCTGGGAATCATGGATGAGTTTTATCCTGTGCTGGTACCCAGCATGCATTGCATCATGAACCTTTTGATTATCACCATTGTTGAGATTAATATGCTGATTGTTGATTTCTCTCTTTGAGTGTTGTGTGGACTGCTGCCCGAAATACTTTTTAACTAAAACTAGTCGTTAAATCCATAAATACTGGTTATCTCACTACTTTTCAATCTTACTAAATTGAAGTGTCATTGACTCAAATATTTCAACACCAAATTAATATTTGATTATTATAGCAACACTTTAAGTCAGTCAAGTAGATCATGCCTGTTAGAAACAACCATAATCACTTGACTATCAAAATTAATACTGCTGTAACAGATGCATCATAAAGATACAAATACAGCAATAAAAAAAAAAAGTAAAGTGTAAAAGTCAATGGTCAGGAGCCCAACTAAAGCAAACACTGATCTCCACAATGGTGACGCTAAACGAAACAGTAACATTATCATCTAAATCTCTTTAATTCTCAATAAGATCTTTTGATCTCTGTTCTCTGATCTGACAGAAATAAAGTCAGTCTGGTTAGTAATGTGTGAAGTTGGTGAAGCTGTTTGTTGATCATTTAAATCTTCAGTTGATTTCATCTAAGGCTGTGGCTGAAGTCAGTTGTATTTCATGTGTTTGTCTTGTTATGTTTTTTTTTCTTCAGTGATTCTACTCATTAACAGCAGCTGTTGATCATTGTCTGAATTCACTCATTAGTGTTCATTCTCTCTGTTAGGTGGACTAGATTAGTAAACTCATGTAGGGAATAGTGAATGAGGGTGTAGGGTGTGATTTGAAACACAGCCGCTGAGTGTCGAATTTGAACGTTGTTATTTTACGATATATAGCAGCAGGCTACTTCTCGAAAACGATGAATATTACCCAGAATGCACTGTTTAAATGAAAAACAGTATTTTACTGTCGAAATTTGGCCGTTTTTTTACAGCGATTTTTAACAGTGTAGGCTATAGGTCTTGAGGATTCGACTTAATGTTGATAGAGAGACTCGTCGGATGTTATTGAAAATATGGTAATCATTGATGATATTGGCTTGGATTTCTTGCAGAATGATACAATTATTGGTCAAAACCACTTTCACAATGGCGGCATCTTGTGCTCGAGTGAACATAGGGCCCCTTCCACCTTGGGGTCCTTGACCCTCGATCCAATGTAAAAAAAATAAATAAATAAACACATGCAGCCTACTGTCACAGTAAACAATATTGATGATAAATACAGCAAGATTCAGTTTCAATGTACTGTGTGTTTAGCTTACCTGTTTTCTCAATGAAATGTCAGAATTACTGATGCAACAGTATTTCTGCTGAGATTTGGTTGAACTCTTTGTCTAGCTTCCATCAGTGTCAGTCCATGGTTGATAACATGGTCAATAAGTGTTGCATGGATTTCTTAAGTCAAATTTGGTCCTTGTCTTCTTTGTTCAGGTTCTATCAACTCTTCAGGTCCTTCTCTACCTCCTTCTTTTACTAGACCTCTTTCTTTACCTCCTTCTCCTCTTCCTCTACCTAGGACTCTTCCTCTACCACCTTCTCTTATTGGACTTCTTCCTCTACCTCATTCTCCTCTTCTTCTACCTAGGCCTCTTCCTCAATCTTCTTCTCTTCCGCTACCTAGGCCTCTTCCTCTACCTCCTTCTCCTCTTCATCTACCTAGGCCTCTTCCTCTATCTCCTTCACTTCCTCTACTTAGGCCTCTTCCTCTATCTTCTCTTCCGCTACCTAGGCCTCTTCCTCTATCTCCTTCTCCTCTTCCGCTACCTAGGCCTCTTCGTCTGCCTACTTCTCCTCTATTTCCATCTCCTCTTCCTAGGCCTCTTCCTCTATCTCCTTCTCCTCTTCCGCTACCTAGGCCTCTTTCTCTATCGCCTTCTCCTCTTCCGCTACCTAGGCCTCTTCCTCTACCTCCTTCTCCTCTTGCGCTACCTAGGCCTTTTTCGCTATCTCCTTCTCCTCGTTTTCAAAGTAGAACATGTGTGCTTCCACACCTGGTGGATGTGATTATCCAATTCGTTCATCAGTGTGGTCATTGGTAGTCCGGGGCTTTGTAATGACAAGGAAGTAACCGCACAATCCCTATCTGTGTCTAAAGTTTTACAAATCACAGTGTGTAATGTTTGCAAATCTGTGGAGGTGTTTTGCTCATTGGAGAAGAATTTTGCAAATTGTATGTCACGACTAGTAAAAATGTCTATCAGGTAAAACCCACAGAGCCCTCTCTTGATTCACAGGTTAACAGAGATCATCGTGTTAGTCAGTGAATCTGTATATTTACTGAAACGATGATGTCATTAGCCCACAATGATGTCTCGTCCCAAGTCAGACACAGCTGGGTTACGTAACAGCATCAAAAACATTAACGATTGTCTTTTTATTAACTAACATTAACACAGATTAATAAATGTACTGTGCCATGTATACTGCACTCAAGGTTTAACCCCTTACACATTCACTATGGAACACTCACTTAGATCACTTTCAAACTGAGTATTGTTCTGCACTTATCTCCAAGCAATAGCTGCAATACCAAGACATTCCGTGTTTATTTTCATAGTCTTGTCTCTGTTTCTAGTTTTAATAGTCTGGTTTAATTTTATAGTTTTCATAGTTTAGTCTTTTTCTTTCCTTGCCCTGTTACTCATGTTTTGACTCTTTTGCTCTGGATACTGGATTACCCCTCTCGCATAGGCCTCTGGATATTGTTCATTGCTCAAAGACCCACACGTGCCCTAAGATTGTTCTTGTGTCTTGCCCTCTATATACCTATTTGCCAGTGTTTGACCCAGACCTGTTAAGACCACTTCTCTGTACAATAAAATCTTGTATATTGATCCGCACATCTCACGTATAATAGGCTCCCACTTTACAAGTTTTTTAATTTAAAGAAATTTCATATGTTATAAATGGCATGAAATTTGAAAACATAACTGAACGTCTATGAAACATCAGTCAATAATTTTTTTATTATTGCTTATGAATGAATGAAAATGCACATGTGAAATGTGTTTTGTATAAAGTGATAATCGTGACTTTTGACAAACACATAATAATCAGATATGGTTTGATCAGATGTAGTAAAAACTCCAGACGACTCTACAGTATTTGATTTCTTTCTTTATTATTATCGGATATGGCTTCAGCAATTCCTCTGCTTAGGTTTTAATTTTTTTATCATTTTTGACAGATGCTCATAATGCATTTTAACAAGAGATGCTGCTCTGGCTCTAGTAGGGAATGGGCCCGTAGTACGCAGTGTAGGCCGCGATGATGCCGGACACGTCCATCATGTGCTCACAGGCCAGGTTTGCTTCACACACTTCCCTCAGACTGGAAGACAAGAGTGAGAATGCATGTGAGAGACTCACCATCAGTGTTGAGTGTGTGTGCGTGAGTGTGTGTGAGTGTGAGTGTGTGTGTGTGTGTGTGTGTGTGTGTGTGTGTGACTGGTCATCACTGCTGAGTGGGCATGTTTTTGTGACATATCAGGACACAACTCTGTATAATGACATGGGTATGACACAGGTATTACAAGGAGAGCGTGACTTATGAGGACATAACCCATGTCCCCATTTTTCAAAACGCTTATAAATCATACAGAATGAGTTTTTTTTTTGAGAAAGTAAAAATGCACAATGTTTCCTGTGAGGGTTAGGGTTAGGGGTAGGGTTGGTGAAGGGCGATAGAATATACAGTTTCTACATTATAAAAACCATTACGCCTATGGGATGTCCCCACTTTTCACAAAAACAAACATGTACCGTATAAGAATCGTATAGATTTTAAAATATTGCTTATTACTTATAAAGCCCTGAATGGTTTAGCACCTCAGTGTTTGAATGAGCTCCTTATACATTATACTCCTCTACGTCCGCTACGTTCTCAAAACTCAGGCAATTTGATAATACCTAGAATATCAAAATCAACTGCGGGCGGCAGATCCTTTTCCTATTTGGCTCCTAAACTCTGGAATAACCTACCTAACATTGTTCGGGAGGCAGACACACTCTTGCAGTTTAAATCTAGATTAAAGACCCATCTCTTTAACCTGGCATACACATAACATACTAATATGCTTTTAATATCCAAATCCGTTAAAGGATTTTTAGGCTGCATTAATTAGGTAAACCGGAACCGGAAACACTTAACATAACATGTACCTTCTACATCATTGGAAGAATGGCATCTACGCTAATATTTGTCTGTTTCTCTCTTGTTCCGAGGTCACCGTAGCCACCAGATCCAGTCTGTGTCCAGATCAGAGGGTCACTGCAGTCACCCGGATCCAGTACGTATCCAGACCAGATGGTGGATCAGCACCTAGAAAGGACCTCTACTGCCCTGAAAGACAGCGGAGACCAGGACAACTAGAGCCCCAGATACAGATCCCCTGTAAAGACCTTGTCTCAGAGGAGCACCAGGACAAGACCACAGGAAACAGATGATTCTTCTGCACAATCTGACTTTGCTGCAGCCTGGAATTGAACTACTGGTTTCGTCTGGTCAGAGGAGAACTGACCCCAACTGAGCCTGGTTTCTCCCAAGGTTTTTTTTCTCCATTCTGTCACCGATGGAGTTTCGGTTCCTTGCCGCTGTCACCTCTGGCTTGCTTAGTTGGGGTCACTTCATCTACAGCGATATCATTGACTTGATTGCAAATAAATGCACAGACACTATTTCAACTGAACAGGGATGACATCACTGAATTCAATGATGAACTGCCTTTAACTGTCATTTTGCATTATTGACACACTGTTTTCCAAATGAATGTTGTTCAGTGCTTTGACGCAATGTATTTTGTTTAAAGCACTAAATAAATAAAGGTGATTGATGTGTGTGTGTGTGTGTGTGTGTGTGTGTGTTCTTGTTTTTGTGTCATATCAGGACACAACTCTGTATAATGACATGGGTATGACACAGGTATTACAAGGAGAGCGTGACTTATGAGAACATAACCCATGTCCCCATTTTTCAAAACGCTTATAAATCATACAGAATGAGTTTTTTTGAGAAAGTAAAAATGCACAAAGTTTCCTGTGAGGGTTAGGGTTAGGTGTAGGGTTGGTGTAGGGTGATTGAATATACAGTTTGTACAGTATAAAACCAATTTCACAAAAACAAATGTGTGTGTGTATGTGTGTGTGTGTTTACCTCTCCAGCTGAGCCACAGTCAGGTCTGCAGATGCTGTTCCTGCTCTCTTCTCTCTCACAACTGTTGAGGCCACATCTCTTATCACAAACACACCTGAGAAGAGACACATGAGTTCACACCTGCATATATTCGGTTTCAATCTAGTTTTAGAGCTTTAGAGCTGGTTTTAGAGTTGGCATTGCTGAAGGTTACAAATTACATTATGCTGTCCATTAATTCTGAGTCTTCTTCTGTCCTGATACTTTTAGATTTGAATGCTGGATTTGATACTGTTGATGAGGATATTCTACTGAAGTGACTGGAACATGTTGTTGGGGTTCAGGACCTAGCTTTAGAGTGGTTCGAATCACACTTACTTGGGGAGGACTTTATCTGTAAATATCGGGTCATTTACTTCACCTCCATGCTGATCCATTGTGTTCTTCATGGATCCATTCTAGGCCCTCTTTTACTCCTACATGCTCCTTTTGGCCTCAAAAAGTAAAGAGTAGCTTTTTTCATTTCAGTTCAGTGTCAAAGGTGAAACCTGTGTATGTTTGTGTGTTCACTGATGTGTGTGCACACTTTAGATAAGTTAAATGAATAGCACTAATTCTTAGTATGGGTCACCATACTTGGCTGTATGTCACAATATTTCCACTTTACTAGAAAGAAAGGGCAAACACACACACACACACACACACACACACACACACACACACACACACATACACACACTGTGAATACACACCCGGAGCAGTGGGCATCATTTCTGCTGTGGCGCCTGGGGAGCAGTTGGAGGTTCAGTGTCTTGCTCAAGGACACCTCAGTCGTGGTATTGAGGGTGGAGAGAGTCCTTGCCACAACTTCCCCAATTCATATTTTAATTGTTTTTGATAATTGTTTCATTTTACTCTCTTTCCTTTTCTCTGTTAAATTCAGATTTATTTTTATTGTAAAGCTCTTTGAAACAACTATGGTTGATTACTTTTGGTACTTTTGCTTGATGAAGATGAAGAGATGAAGAGGCTCTCTATTTGTGTGAATACCTCCTTCTGAGGCCAGAGAAGCTTTTTAGTGTAACGGACCATACAATAATCATGATGAAATAAAAATAACTGATATAAACTTGCCCTCTTTCATACCCGTTTCCACATATATCTTTGCAATCAATCATTCTTGTAATTATGATATTTCTGAGTCTACTGGAAGGGAAATTTTATTCCAGCAAAGTTCAGCTCTAAGCAAACACATCTGAAGCAGCTGAATGAGATCTTCAGGAATGTCTGATAATTACAGACTGAAACACTGAGAACTGAAAGACTGACAAAAAACAAAAATACAGAAAGATTGAAAGACTTCAAGACTGAAACACCACAGATCAGCACAAGCCCTTGAACAACACAGCATTTACTTTACATTGAGCAAACATACAACATATGCAAACTACAGTAAACGCATACACACGCATCAGACACACACACAGACACACACAGGAAGACCCACAAGAGAACAACAGAGAGAGAACAATCATACACACATATACACATTACACACACACACACACACAAACACACTGACCTGCACTCAGACATGCAGCTATCACGCAGCAGAAGATCAGGAGTGTGAGGCTCTTCATGTTTATCTCCGTGTTTCAGCTGATCTGTGACTGTTTCTCTATATCACTCACGCTATTTATAAAGTGACTTCACAACGATCTGACATCGTGATTGGATGATGAATCAAACACACAAACACACACACACACACACAAACACACACACACACACACACACACACACACACACACACACACACACAATCTTCAAATAATTTGATTGCATGAGAGTGGCATATCAGTTGAGGAAAACCAGCTTCATATAAACATTTCATGTAAAAGGCTTTAATTACAGCTGTTCCTGCAGCTGTACAGGGCCAAGCTGCTCCTTAGGAATCACGTTTAGCTGAGCACTTTCCTGTCATCTCTGTGTGTTTTTGTGTGTGTGTGTTATAGTGTGTGTGTGTGAGAGAGAGAGAGTGTGTGTGCATGTTTTTGTGACATATCAGGACACAACTCTGTATAATGACATGGGTATGACACAGGTATTACAAGGAGAGGGTGACTTATGAGGACATAACCCATGTCCCCATTTTTCAAAACGCTTATAAATCATACAGAATGAGTTTTTTTTTTGAGAAAGTAAAAATGCACAATGTTTCCTGTGAGGGTTAGGGTTAGGTGTAGGGTTGGTGAAGGGCCATAGAATATACAGTTTGTACAGAATAAAAACCATTACACCTATGGAATTCCCACTTTTCATAAAAACAAGTGTGTGTGTGTGTGTGTGTGTGTGTGCAGGGCCGCGGGAAGTAATTTTGAACAGGGGGTGCTGTGAAATTTTTTTTTTTGACAAAAAACCTATGAGCCTATATAGGCCTATTTAAAATACATTTTAAAAATAAATACATTGAGATTTACTACTTTTATTGTCATATACACTTCAGTGCACAGCCAGCCAGGGTCTGAAACGTACAGACATCAGTTCTCAGATATGCGCAATGCGCTATTAATCTGAAGCAGAAGCAGAATCAGAAATAATAGTTTAATAATCGAAAGAAAACTAAATAATTACTTTCATTACAATTTCAGATAGCCTATACATACATGCAACATATTAAGATACAACAAATAATATTACAACAAAATATAATATTAATCAAACTTCACAATAACGCTAAAACAATGCAATCGATTTGGTCAGCTGGCTTAGTCACTGCACGTTTATGTCACGTTTATGTCACACGCAACTCTATTAACTCCAAAATCTTTTTACGCAGACCACAAGGAAATAATCTCTGACTATTTAAGCAATTTGTTTATTGAACAGTTCTCCACATCCATTACGCAAAGAACACACGCACAGTATAAAGCTTTCATCTCCAACCTTTTTACACAAACCACAAGGAAATAATCTCCGACTATTTAAACTTTATTTTAACATTTCTCCACAATAATTACGCAAGGAACACACGAACGAAATAATACTCTCCATCTCCATCCCCACCACCTTACAAAAATACTGTAATAGTGTACTACTTACAATAGCTTGGCTAGTCAAAGTTGATCCCACACTTGTTGCCAAAAAAATAAATGTTACTAGCGCGGCAGCACCATGCTCTTACCTGAGCTACATGCAGGCGGGGTGCCCTGGACTGGTTACAGGTGTCCAAATGTCGAGGTGCGCTGTATTATATAAAGATGGATGTATTCTGCATGGAACGAGCGGGAAACCTCGTTACTCGGCGACCAAACCTGCCTGCCTGACGTCGACAACGTAACTTCCGAACCTGTGTTGATTAGGCCTCAAAATATGAAATTAAAATCCAAAATATACGTAATAGCCTACGTGTTTCAAAATCATTTTCTAAAATATTCATAAGGAATTTATAAATTGTGCAAAATATTTTAATAGGCCTACATTTTTTTTATCTCCCTCTCGTCACTAGGGGGTGCTGCAGCACCCCCAGCACCCCCACTTCCCGCGTTCATGTGTGTGTGTGTGTGTGTGTGTGTGTGTGTGTGTGTGTGTGTGTGTGTGTGTGTTGTGTTTGTGTGAGTGTGTGTCTGCAGGACTTTGGTCGAGGGTTCCGATGCTGTACTTACATAAATGTTTCCTGGCTCTGCTTCTCCAGTCGTGCCGCATTGCTATTTATTCCCGCACAAAACATTCTCTTGGACAGCAGCTGTGTAATTTCACCATCTGACTTATGAATCTCTGGAGCATAAAGTCTGAAAAAGAATTCAGTGATCACCTCAGAATAAATCACTTGTACACGTGGATCCTGAGCCACTGACTGAGGTCCGCAGACGAACACCAAATAACATTTCTGTAATCAGCAGATGAAAGAAGATACCGGTTCAGGTTTGCAGGAGTTTAATTGTGATTAACAAATGAACATTTCCCACAAAGCCTTGTCCCTTCATCACCATAATTGCACACCTGTTAATTGCTCAGGTGCCTTCACTTCGTCATTTCCTGTCTATTTAAACCGGTCTGTTTTCCGTCTGTTTCATGGAGTCCTTATTTTCCATCACCCAGTTTCCTCGCGTTCCCTTGTGGTTCTAGTTTCCGTTACAGTTAGTAACAAACCTGTGACACACAGAAGCACTTTTATATGTGTAAATAAGTGTCTGGGCTTGTTGGTTCAGTGTCTGTAAGGTCTGTAAGGCTTTATTTTAATAAAGAGATTGATTTGTCATATGCAAACGTGGAGGGGGGGCTTCGTAGCGACGCAGATGTGGGTTGGGCTTGAGCTGCTGAATGTCGAAATACACTTGATAGGCCACCTGTTATCCGTAGCGCAGTGCAAACAGATGACACAGGGAATAATCCTCACAGATCTTGGCCTGCCGCTCAGCTGGAGACTTCATCCTGAAACACACATACCCTGGTGGCCTGTATACAGTAGCCAGTACAAACATAACAGGGGATTTATCATTGACATTTGTTTCTCTGGATAATGTTATATGAAGCACCATTACTTCAAACGAGTAATACTTGAAGCCTGCCCTCTGAGAAATCCTAAAAACATTGTTATAAATTAAAGCAACACATCCCCCTTTGCCTTTTAGACGCGGCTAGGTGGACCTAAAATAATGTAATCATCAGGTTTTAGCCAGGTTTCTGTCAAACAGAGCACATCTAGATTATGATCAGTGATCATATTATTTCCAAAAAAGTGTTTTCGTATATATCTGATATTCAATAAGCCAAGCTTTTTCATTTGTTTATCCGTATTGCATCTGTTTTTTATTTGTTGAACCTCGATTAAATTGTTAACCTTAACTTGGTTTGGACGTTTTTTGTATTTTCTAGTTCGTGGAACAGACACAGTCTCTATAGAGTGATATCTAGGTGAAAGAGTCTCTATGTGCTGAGAATTAACTGACCTCTGTGACGGGAGGCAGCTAGCAGACGGTCGGTTTAGCCAGTCTGTCTGCTTCCTGACCTGGGCCCCAGTTAGTCAAGTATAAACACTAAGACAATTTGTCATATTTCTAGAGAGAAGAGTGACGCCACCCCAGGAGGGGTGAAGACTATCTCTTTCCAACAGGTCAGGTCTGCCCCAAAAGTTATAGATCTATAACACCAGTAGATATACTGGTTGTAGATGGGATCTCATGGACTCCTCATGAAATTGTTTGCCTGATATGGATTCACAAATACTGAAACAAAACAGCTGTTTGTTTGACATAAGACACAGTAATATGGTATAAATTAACATTTATGTCAAATGAATGTAGCGTTTCATCACACTGTCTCATCACAGTATTGATCTTGAGTTTATTTTAGACACAGAAGCCGTTTTCATAAAAACACAGACATGATACACTCTGCCAAAGCCAACCGAGACAGAAGAGAATTGTGAACATTTACCCTCGTATGACTCGTGGCTCTCCTGAGAATCTGCAGAGAGAGAGAGAGACATCTGTTAGTATGTGTGTGTTAGTGTTTGTGTGTTAGAGTGTGTGAGTCTACTGAGAGCTTCATACACACCATAACACCAACACATTAACTTCCCAACATGAGGTAATAATATTTTGGACTTTGTTTACACCACACAATCAATCAATCAAACAATCACCTTTATTTATATAGTGCTTTAAACAAAATACATTGCGTCAAAGCACTGAACAACATTCATTTGGAAAACAGTGTCTCAATAATGCAAAATGATAGTTAAAGGCAGTTCATCATTGAATTCAGTGATGTCATCTCTGTTCAGTTTAAATAGTGTCTGTGCATTTATTTGCAATCAAGTCAATGATATCGCTGTAGATGAATTGACCCCAACTAAGCAAGCCAGAGGCGACAGCGGCAAGGAACCGAAACTCCATCGGTGACAGAATGGAGAAAAAAACCTTGGGAGAAACCAGGCTCAGTTGGGGCCAGTTCTCCTCTGACCAGACGAAACCAGTAGTTCAATTCCAGACTGCAGCAAAGTCAGATTGTGCAGAAGAATCATCTGTTTCCTGTGGTCTTGTCCTGGTGCTCCTCTGAGACAAGGTCTTTACAGGGGATCTGTATCTGGGCTCTAGTTGTCCTGGTCTCCGCTGTCTTTCAGGGCAGTAGAGGTCCTTTCTAGGTGCTGATCCACCATCTGGTCTGGATACGTACTGGATCCGGGTGACTGCAGTGACCCTCTGATCTGGAAAAAGACTGGATCTGGTGGCCACGGTGACCTCGGAATAAGAGAGAGACAGACAAATATTAGTGTAGATGCCATTCTTCTAATGATGTAGAAAGTACGGTGTTATGTGAAGTGTTTCCGGTTCCAGTTTACCTAATTAATGCAGCCTAAAAATCCTTTAACGTATTTGGATATTAAAAGCATATTAGTATGTTATGTGTATGCCAGGTTAAAGAGATGGGTCTTTAATCTAGATTTAATCTGCAAGAGTGTGTCTGCCTCCCGAACAATGTTAGGTAGGTTATTCCAGAGTTTAGGCGCCAAATAGGAAAAGGATCTGCCGCCCTCAGTTGATTTTGATATTCTAGGTATTATCAAATTGCCTGAGTTTTGAGAACGTAGCGGACGTAGAGGAGTATAATGTAAAAGGAGCTCATTCAAATACTGAGGTGCTAAACCATTCAGGGCTTTATAAGTAATAAGCAATATTTTAAAATCTATACGATGTTTGATAGGGAGCCAGTGCAGTGTGGACAGGACCGGGCTAATATGTTCATACTTCCTGGTTCTAGTAAGAACTCTTGCTGCTGCATTTTGGACTAGCTGTAGTTTGTTTACCAAGCGTGCAGAACAACCACCCAATAAAGCATTACAATAGTCTAACCTTGAAGTCATAAATGCATGGATTAACATTTCTGCATTTGACATTGAGAGCATAGGCCGTAATTTAGATATATTTTTGAGATGGAAAAATGCAGTTTTACAAATGCTAGAAACGTGGCTTTCTAAGGAAAGATTGCGATCAAGTAGCACACCTAGGTTCCTAACTGATGACGAAGAATTGACAGAGCAACCATCAAGTCTTAGACAGTGTTCTAGGTTATTACAAGCAGAGTTTTTAGGCCCTATGATTAACACCTCTGTTTTTTCTGAATTTAGCAGTAAGAAATTACTCGTCATCCAATTTTTTATATCGACTATGCATTCCATTAGTTTTTCAAATTGGTGTGTTTCACCGGGCTGCGAGGAAATATAGAGCTGAGTATCATCAGCATAACAGTGAAAGCTAACACCATGTTTCCTGATGATATCTCCCAAGGGTAACATATAAAGCGTGAAGAGTAGCGGCCCTAGTACTGAGCCTTGAGGTACTCCATACTGCACCTGTGATCGATATGATACATCTTCATTCACTGCTACGAACTGATGGCGGTCATATAAGTACGATTTAAACCATGCTATTGCACTTCCACTGATGCCAACAAAGTGTTTAAGTCTATGCAAAAGAATGTTGTGGTCAATTGTGTCAAACGCAGCACTAAGATCCAATAAAACTAATAGAGAGATACACCCACGATCAGATGATAAGAGCAGATCATTTGTAACTCTAAGGAGAGCAGTCTCAGTACTATGATACGGTCTAAATCCTGACTGGAAATCCTCACATATACTATTTTTCTCTAAGAAGGAATATAATTGTGAGGATACCACCTTTTCTAGTATCCTGGACAGAAAAGGGAGATTCGAGATTGGTCTATAATTAACAAGTTCTCACTGTCTGATGTGATACTGTAGCTGACGGCTGAATGGTTGCAATTTTATCTCTAATAGTATCGATTTTAGAAGTAAAGTAGTTACTGTCATTAATGAAGTCATTACTGTTGTGATGTTGGGAAATGTCAACACTTGTTGAGGCTTTATTTTTCATTAATTTACCCACTGTATTGAATAAATACCTGGGGTTATGTTTGTTTTCTTCTAAAAGAGAATAAAAGTAATCAGATCTAGCAGTTTTTAATGCTTTTCTATAGGATATGCTACTTTCCCGCCAAGCAATACGAAATACCTCTAGTTTTGTTTTCCTCCAGCTGCGCTCCATTTTTCGGGCTGCTCTCTTTAGGGTGCGAGTATGCTCATTATACCATGGTGTCAAACTGTTTTCCTTAACCTTCCTTAAGCGTAAAGGAACAACTGTATTTAACGTGCTAGAAAAGAGAGAGTCCATAGTTTCTGTTACATCATCAAGTTGTTCTGAGGTTTTGGATATGCTAAGGAATTTGGATACATCAGGAAGATAACTTAAAAAGCAATCTTTTGTGGTAGAAGTGATGGTTCTTCGATACTTGTAACAAGAAGCAGAATTTACAATTTTGGCTATATGAAGTTTACACAGAACTAAATAATGATCTGAGATATCATCACTTGGCTGAATAATTTCAACACTATCAACATCAATTCCATGTGACAGTATTAAATCTAGAGTATGATTTCGACAATGAGTAGGTCCTGAAACATGTTGTCTAACACCAATAGAGTTCAGAATGAAGTGAAGGGGGACAATGTCTTGTATAAACAGGCTAAATACACACTGGAAAAAGAGATCAAAGTGGCAAAGAGGAATTATTCTGAAAAAATAAGGACTCAGTTCACTTCCAACGACTCCGCATCAGTGTGGAAAAGTCTAAAGAACATCACCAATTACAAGACACCACCCCCCAGCACTGTAGAGAATCAACGACTGGCAGACGATCTGAACGAGTTTTACTGCAGGTTTGAAAGAACACCCATCACCTGCCCTGAACGCCTCCCCACACAACCATTCACACCATTCACAACTCCTACAACCAGCTCTGAATGCCTCTCCAAACAACCGTTCACACCATTAACAGCTCCTGCAACCCATCCTGAACACCTCTCCAATCAAGCACTCTCACCATTCACACCTCCTGCATCCCCCCTCTCAGGTGGGGCACCTGCAATTCAGATCAGCGAGGATGCGGTGCGCCAGGTCTTCCGGAAGCAGAAAAGGAAAAAAGCACCAGGCCCAGATTGTGTTACACCAGCCTGTCTGAAATCCTGTGCTGACCAGCTGGCCCCTGTCTTCACACAGATCTTCAACAGATCGCTGGAGCTGTGCGAAGTCCCTTCATGCTTCAAACGTTCCACCATCATCCCCATCCCTAAGAAACCCAAAATTACAGGACTAAATGACTACAGGCCTGTGGCTCTAACGTCTGTAGTCATGAAGTCATTTGAAAAACTGGTGCTGGCCCACCTGAAGGACATCACTGGGCCATTGCTGGATCCTCTTCAGTTTGCCTACAGAGCAAACAGGTCTGTGGACGATGCAGTAAACATTGGACTGCATTATGTTCTGCAACATGTTCTGGATCAACAGCTTCCTGACAGACAGGCAGCAGCTAGTGAGGCTGGGAAAATACACATCCAGCACCCGCACAATCAGCACCGGAGCTCCCCAGGGCTGTGTTCTCTCCCCACTGCTCTTCTCCCTGTACACTAATGATTGCACATCTAAGGACCTCTCTGTCAAGCTCCTGAAGTTTGCAGACGACACCACACTCATCGGCCTCATTCAGGACGGTGACAAGTCTGCTTACAGACAGGAGGTAAAAGAGCTGGCTGTCTGGTGCACTCTCAACAACCTGGAGCTTAACATGCTCAAAACAGTGGAGATGATCGTGGACTTCAGGAGAGACCCCCCTGCACTCCCCCCACTCACCATCATGAACAGCACTGTGACTGCAGTGGAGTCATTCAGGTTCCTGGGAACCACCATCTCTCAGGACCTGAAGTGGGACATTCACATTGACTCCATTGTGAAAAAGGCCCAGCAAAGGTTGTACTTCCTCCGCCATCTGAGGAAGTTTAACCTGCCACAGGAGCTGCTGAAACAGTTCTACTCCACCATCATTAAATCCATCCTCTGCACTTCAGTAACTGTCTGGTTCAGCTCAGCTTCTAAATCTGACCTCAGAAGACTACAGAGGGTAGTCCGGACTGCTGAGCGAATCATCGGTTCAACTCTCCCATCTATTCAAGAACTGTACTTATCCAGAGTGAGAAAAAGGGCTGTCAAAATCACTCTGGACCCCTCACATCCAGCACACTCCCTCTTTGAACTGTTGCCATCTGGTCGACGCTACAGAGCACTGAGCACTAGAACGACCAGACACAGGACCAGTTTCTTCCCTCAGGCAATCCATCTTATGAACAGCTGATAATAACGGCGAACACACTACACTTTATATTTATATACACATACACTTTATTTATCTAACACACATACTTAGTATACACTTAAATTTTTCACACAATATATATGTACATACATAACTCCATTTTGTAATATACCTACCTACAATTGTCATTTGTATATTGTCATTCACTGTCTACATATTTGTATTTTTTATTCTTTTATTATGTGTTTTATGTTCTGTCGCTGTCATTCTGTTGTACTGCGGAGCTTCTGTCACGAAAACAAATTCCTTGTATGTGTAAACATACCTGGCAATAAAGCTCATTCTGATTCTGATTCTGATTCTGAATGTCTATAAATGCTGATCCCAACCCAGTCAACACGTGAGATCATGCGATGATCACAGTGACATCACACAATCCTCATACTGTGATCCTCAGCATGTGTGTAAAGCGTGAGCTCAAGGTGAGTTCATCTGATCCTCATACTGTGATCAGAATCAGAATCAGAATCAGAATGAGCTTTATTGCCAGGTATGTTTACACATACGAGGAATTTGTTTTCGTGACAGAAGCTCCGCAGTACAACAGAATGACAGCGACAGAACATAAAACACATAATAAAAGAATAAAAAATACAAATATGTAGACAGTGAATGACAATATACAAATGACAATTGTAGGCAGGTATATTACAAAGTGAAGTTATGTATGTACATATATATTGTGTGCAAAATTAAGTGTATACTAAGTATGTGTGTTAGATAAATAAAGTGTGTGTGTATATAAATATAAAGTGTAGTGTGTTCGCCATTATTGTCAGCTGTTCATAAGATGAATTGCCTGAGGGAAGAAACTGGTCCTGTGTCTGGTCGTTCTAGTACTCAGTGCTCTGTAGCGTCGACCAGATGGCAACAGTTCAAAGAGGGAGTGTGCTGGATGTGAGGGGTCCAGAGTGATTTTGACAGCCCTTTTTCTCACTCTGGATAAGTACAGTTCTTGAATAGATGGGAGGGTTGAACCGATGATTCGCTCAGCAGTCCGGACTACCCTCTGTAGTCTTCTGAGGTCCGATTTAGAAGCTGAGCTGAACCAGACAGTTACTGAAGTGCAGAGGATGGATTCAATGATGGTGGAGTAGAACTGTTTTAGCAGCTCCTGTGGCAGGTTAAACTTCCTCAGCTGGCGGAGAAAGTACAACCTCTGCTGGGCCTTTTTTACGATGGAGTCAATGTGAATGTCCCACTTCAGGTCCTGAGAGATAGTGGTGCCCAGGAACCTGAATGACTCCACTGCAGTCACTGTGCTGTTCATGATGGTGAGTGGGGGGAGTGCAGGGGGGTTTCTCCTGAAGTCCACGATCATCTCCACTGTTTTGAGGGTGTTAAGCTCCAGGTTGTTGAGACTGCACCAGACAGCCAGCTCTTTTACCTCCTGTCTGTAAGCAGACTCGTCACCGTCCTGAATGAGGCCAATGAGTGTGGTGTCATCTGCAAACTTCAGGAGCTTGACAGAGGGGTCCTTAGATGTGCAATCATTAGTGTACAGGGAGAAGAGCAGTGGGGAGAGAACACAGCCCTGGGGAGCTCCGGTGCTGATTGTATGGGTGCTGGATGTGTATTTTCCCAGCCTCACTAGCTGCTGCCTGTCTGTCAAGAAGCTGTTGATCCACTGACAGATGGAGGTGGGCACGGAGAGCTGATTTAGTTTGGGCAGGAGGAGGTTTGGGATGATCGTGTTGAAGGCCGAGCTGAAGTCCACAAACAGGATCCTCACATAAGTCCCCGCTCTGTCTAGGTGTTGCAGAACATAATGCAGTCCAATGTTTACTGCATCGTCCACAGACCTGTTTGCTCTGTAGGCAAACTGAAGAGGATCCAGCAAGGGCCCAGTGATGTCCTTCAGGTGGCCCAGCACCAGTTTTTCAAATGACTTCATGACTACAGACGTTAGAGCCACAGGCCTGTAGTCATTTAGTCCTGTAATTTTGGGATTCTTAGGGATGGGGATGATGGTGGAACGTTTGAGGCATGAAGGGACTTCGCACAGCTCCAGCGATCTGTTGAAGATCTGTGTGAAGATGGGGGCCAGCTGGTCAGCACAGGATTTCAGACAGGCTGGTGTAACACAATCTGGGCCTGGTGCTTTTTTCCTTCCTCAGCATGTGTGTAAAGCGTGAGCTCAAGGTGAGTTCATCTGATCCTCATACTGTGATCCTCAGCATGTGTGTAAAGCGTGAGCTCATTGTGAATGCTTCACACTCCGGTCCAGTTGGTGGTGGTAAATGCACCATCTAAACTGGTCTTCCAACCACCATAAAACATGTAAAGAAGAAGAAAAAGTTGTGCATGGTATTGTTAAACCGCAGAAATGGTGAGTGGCCTATTTACATACTTTTAGATGTGCAATGTGGTCTGGTCTTTTTTTTTTTTTTTTGCAGAGTACTACTCACACATGCTACATGTGCACCAGCCATTTTACCTTCAGTAATCACACCAAAATTGCTAGCTGCAGCTAGTTTGCATATCAGTTTTTGTGAATTGTTAGGCCATGTCAGATCATCACAACATTACTAACTTTATATTTCAATATATTAATTCTTTTTTATTTATACTTATATTTCAATAATTAACAAGCACTGTAAAACAACAGTAAGCAAGAATGCTGCACTGGTGGAATAGTGTAAACTATCATTACTCTTTGGATAAAAAGATGAAGTATGCCTACTCTTAGACACTCATATTAAAGATAAAAAGCCTTATTTCACCACGCTATATGACTAGTTTTTTAACAACAACTTCTATCTGCGGAACTGTAGCTGTTTTATGTTAAAAGCTTCAACGTCACTTCCCATTTACCAAAACTCAAAGTGACTGACATTCATCCTCTTATTAACATAACAAGCAACTTTACCCAGACATCAGATGCAACACTACATCATTAAGAATGTAAAGTGTAGATCTACAAATGTGTAGTTTAAAGTACTTTATGATACACACTTTCTTTAGGATACACAACAATTGTCCAAAGAAGACTTCTTAAACAATTATCAAATACAGTAATCAGTGAAAGTGGCTAAGGTTGTCTTCTCAAACTAAAAAAAATTGTAAAAAATGTATGTGTTTCATATAATGTTTTACTAATACAGAAGTTCTTTTTGGCCTGTTAGGATTTGGAAACAAAAATTAAGGCATTGAAAAGACAGCAACAAAAAGCTCGTAGAAAATCAAAAAAGATCATTTTGGCTGTTCAGAAAAAAAATGAAAACACTTCTGATAGTGAACACTCCTCCAGAGAACTTGAATCAGACTACTCATCAGACGACTCAGGAAATATGCTGAATGTTGTGGAGCAGCATCAAAATGAAGACTTGCAAGAACAGTATGATTCAGAATCACAACAGAATACCATAATTAATATGCAAGATCAAGTGCTATGGTATGAAATTGATAGACTAAATGATTCCATGGATGTTACCAGTGAAAGTAACTCAGAGCTAGCTTTGTCTCTGGAGAAAAAGCTGTCTGAGTGGGCAATAAAATTCAACATCTCCATGACCTCTCTCACTCATTTGCTTAAGATTTTGAAGGAACATGACATTGATGTTCCAGCAGACGGACGAACACTATTGAAAACACCTCGTTCTGGCAGTTTGAGAATAACAGAAAAATCAGGTACATTTTAACTTTGAAAATGTCCATGCACTCATTTGGTAATATTATTCAGAAATTTCACTGAACTGTAAAATCTTGTTTTTGATAGGTGGCAAATACACATATTTTGGATTAAAGGAAGGTCTTACACATACTCTGTCTGAGCAAGACACTTCAAAATACGACCACTTTGAGATTTCTTTGAATATTGATGGCCTACCCATTTTCAAGTCCAAAAACCTCACAATGTGGCCACTTCAGTGTGCTGTCATCAACGTTGATGAAGTGAAAAACAGTCCTTTCGTTGTTGCTCTGTTTTCTGGAGCAAAGAAACCAAGTGATTTGGAGTTTTTGAGGGATTTTATGGAGGAGCTGCAAGAACTGATGGAAACAGGCTTTAAAGGGAAGAGAATTGTCCTCAAAAACATCATATGTGATGCACCAGCACGAGCCCTCATCAAAGGAATAGTTCAGTTTAATGGCCGCTATGGCTGTGACTTTTGTGATGTAAAGGGAGTTCATGAGAGCAAAATGCTTTTTTTGTATAAAGGAAATCTCAGAACCAATGAGTCATTTAGACAGAAGACAAATCCTGAACATCACCTAACAGATAGCATTCTTTTGAATCTGGACATTGATATGATCAGGCAGTTCCCAATAGATCCCATGCATTGTGTAGATCTAGGAGTGACTAAGCGAATGTTGATGCTGTGGAAAGAAGGACCTTTGGCCCATAGATTATCAGCTGGACATCTTAGCACCATTACTTATTTTCATCAAGCTGTCCGAAATCACATACCTCCTGAATTCAATAGGAAACCCAGGGGGTTAGATGAACTGAAGCACTGGAAAGCAACTGAATTCCGAACATTTTTGCTTTATACTGGACCAGTGATTTTGAAATATGTTCTCGATAAGGAGAAGTATATTCACTTCCTTTCACTTAGTATTGGAATGCGCATCTTGTACAGTGAAAACCTAATGGAGCATCGTGATTATGCAGATGAGCTGTTAACATATTTTGTTGAAAAAGGTAGCAGCCTGTATAGCATGAGTTTCATCTCATATAATGTGCATTGCTTGCTACATCTCACTGATGTTGCAAATTACAACAGATCATTACACTATTGTTCAGCGTACAAGTTTGAGAACAATATGGGTCAAATCAAGAGGTTTATCCGCGGTTCAAGTGATCCACTGATTCAAGTAGCTAACAGATTGGCAGAGAGGCAAGCAATATCAAGTTCTAAGAAATCAAATGTTACCTCTGGTATGCCAAAGACAAAAGAATGTTACAGAATGACCAATGATAGCTACTGCCTTATACATGGAGTTCAAGAAAATCTGATTTTTTGTGAGGTTTTTTGCAGAATGGAACCTTTGTACACTAAGCCATGTGACTCCAGAATAATTGGCATATTCAAAGGATTTCGGAATCACACTAAAATGTTACATACTGACACCACTCAACTGAGACATAAAGCAATCATGATACCTTTGTCATTGATTGATAAAGATGAATACAATGCGGTAGCGCTTATACCGCTCATGCATTCAGTTTGATTAGTTAGTCAAGTAAGTCAGTAAGGCAGGGTTTTTGCCTTTTTTATTGCATGTTATCCTGATTTTGATCCAAAGACTATGAATAATGTGTGTGTGTGTGTGTGTGCGCGCGTGCGTGTGCGTACGTCTTTCAGTATCGAATTTGTTTATTCGGTGATGGACAGACATCTGTTGTACCAATCAGTTGGATTTTTGATGACCATGGAACATTGAAGTGTCGATGGACATCATCACTCTCAAACATTAAAAACAATTCTCCACCAAACCCTAACTGGAAGGTTTATGACATTGTGAAGATCGTTGGACCATCAATTGGTAAGAAATTGCAATAATGGTGATTTGAATTGAAAATGAATGTGATGCTGAAATGGGGGTATAAGAACACAAATTCAAGTTGTTGTGCCTTATATAAGACAATCACAATTTTAGTTTGACATAAGTATTTAACATTTCTGGAAGATTTTTTTTTTCTCAATATTATGATAGGTGGTCTTATAAATGTACTAATCATAATATATTTATGTATTCTATGATGAATAAATAGTTGACTGAATTTCCATTATACACATAGTATACATAAATTTACCACTTACAGGAGACTATGATCAAGCAAATCAATACATCTCAGATTACACAACGGGGGTCTCAGCAGCAGAGGACTCAATTACTTATTCAATGACAGACCCTGCAGTTGTGGAATTACCTGAGAAGAGAAAAAGGAAAAATAAGCTCTGTGATGAAAGCGACATCAATTCAGAGACCTCTTCCTGTGAAGGTCTGTATATATTGAAATGATTGGTATGCAGAAAACAATTTAGGCGTAACTCTGTGATCATTCTTTATTTGTATGTACTAAACAGATGATATGAACTTGAAGCAGTCAGGAAATGAAGTGAAGCAATCTGGTCTGAAGTCAAGAAATGTCCCACTGCCCTAACCTCCTATATACCATGGTTAGCCTGTTTTAACTTTGATGTAGAACTTTGAACTTGCACTTTGCACTTTTATGTTTTTTCAATCCATTTTTTATTAGTTTGTGTTTTTCTTCTTTTGAACATTAGTCAATATTCAGCTCATTCAGAAAGTTCAGTGTGACAGTGTTTTAACTTTTTAACTAAACTTTTATTTAATAAAAAAAATGTTTTCTTCTGCATGAGCTATCTTTAAAGATACTCTTCAGAGAAGTGGGAAAAAAGATGAGGATGATCCCAAGCCCACAAGCTCTGATGTCTCAGGTGATTTAAACATATAAACACATATACAAAAGATAAATTCATGTATTAATGGTGTGTATAATGTGTTACTATGCAGAGGTTTTTACACTTTATATTGCCAAATCCCACCATATATGATGAACCTTTAGCTTAGGAGTAATGTTGGACATGTAAACCTGAAGATAAACCTTTTTAGTTCAAATTTATTAGTTTTATAGAAGCTTTACAAAGAATTCTGTTTTACAAAGAAATACAAATCCCATACTACAGATAAAAAACAAATATAAACACTTAAATGTCTCTATCAAGAACTTAAAAATGTGACTGTAACAATGTTTGAATATATTAATATTTATGTTTTTTATGAATTTTATGAAGACCCTCACAACCCTCTGGAGGCCTGTTGTGGGTCCCCTGACCCCGGTTAGAAAACCCATGCATTCATGTATTGATGTACATTAAGCCACTTACTTCTATATCTTCCTCTCAGAATTTCATGATCTTCAACAACATCACATGACTTATAAAGAAATTACAGTGCAAACCAGGATACCAGGTGTGTATACATTGTTTATTCATTGTGTATACAAGGTTTGTTATGGCAAAAGATTAGGTGATCATACTAATTTTAATGTGATAAACAGATGATGTGCATTTAAAGAAGTCAAGAAATGCAATGAAGCGAGTTGGTCTGAAGACAAAGAATGTTCAGCTGGCCAAAACTCCCAGATACCATGGTAAGCTTGTGTTTTAACTTATCTAAGGAACTTAGCAGAATCAGCTTTATAATTTGATTTGCAGATTTTGAATGTCTTATGTCTTTTCTTGAAAGTAGTCAAGAGTCCACTTCATTTGTGTGTGAATTTTGAGACTCCCCTGACTTGGCTCAACACACAAATGCTTTTTTTTTTAAACAGGGAATGATCAGCAACCAATCAGATATCTCCCTTGTTTTAGCCAATCACAAGAATGCACCCCATGTGGGGGGATTGTTTACTTATAAGCCAATCACATGAACTTGTTCACACGAAAATACAGATGTTTAGATTACAATTCAGGTTTATTTTTTATTATTTTTTACAAAATATAAATTAAAAAATGTCTCAATACATATAGCCCAGTAACTGCAGAAAAAAAGTTAACCATGGATTCATAAATTTGCAATAGGCATTTATTTCATTTTATTGAAATATTTTAATGAAAGTAAAAAAAAAAAATGTTTAAACCTTTTTGAATATTTACATATATCTAAATATTCTTTTGGATGCAATATAGAAGTCACTTTAATTATAATATTCAGTCCCTACATGAAGAGAGAGTCAGTGGTCCGCTGCGAGAGGAAAGTGGCTCTCTGGCTGCGAAAAGTGGGTCTCCGGCTGTCGTTCGCTTAGGAAAGTGAGTTGATCGCTGCTTGAGGAAAGTGAATCGTTCGCTCAACTTCGCTGCTTGAGGAAAGTGAATCGTTCGCTGAGGAAAGTGAGTCGCTCGCTGCGTGACTCGTGAGGAAAGTGAGTCGCTCGCTGGGTGAGGAAAGTGAGTCGCTCGCTGGGTGAGGAAAGTGAGTCGCTCGCTGGGTGAGGAAAGTGAGTCGTTCGCTGCGCAAAGTGAGTCGCCGGCTGTGTGAGGAAAGTGAGTCGTTCGCTGAGGAAAGTGAGTCGCTCGCTGCGTGACTCGTGAGGAAAGTGAGTCGCTCGCTGGGTGAGGAAAGTGAGTCGCTCGCTGGGTGAGGAAAGTGAGTCGTTCGCTGAGGAAAGTGAGTCGTTCGCTGATTGGCTTATAAGTAAACAATCCCCCACGTGGGGTGCATTCTTGTGATTGGCTAAAACAAGGGAGAAATCTGATTGGTTGCAGATCATTCCCTGTTTAAAAAAAGGCATTTGTGTGTCGAGCCAAGTCAAGGGAGTCTCAAAATTCACACACAAATGCAGTGAAGTTCACAGACCGCAAGCAGTTTGTAAATCAAGATATATGTGTGTGTGCATCAGAAATACATTTCTGAATCTTGTCCTGTGCATTTGTGAATCTTGAGTGCATTTGTAAATGTTGTTTGCATTTCTGAATTGTGTGTGTATTTCTGAATTTTGTGTGCATTTCTGAATTTTGTATGCATTTGTGAATCTTCTGTGCTTTTAAAATTTTGTGTGTGCATTTGTGAATTTTGTGTGCATTTGTGTATCCTGTGTGTGTATTTATGAATTATGTGTGTGCATGTATGAATCCTATGTGTGCATATGTGACTGTAGTGTGTGCATTTATCTTTATTGAGACTCTTCTGGCTCCATAAATTTGATCATTCTAATTCACATTGTTCAGGTGACTGTCTGGATGATAACAATGAAAGCCCTGATGACAGTTATTTAAACTCAAGCCAGCCCAACCCAGTATTCTTAGGTGAGACAATAGATATTCCCTTTAACACATGCAAACACATCACAAGGTACCTTATAAGAGAATTTTGTGTCATGACTCTCACAGATACTCTTCAGGTAAATGTGGCAATGCATGAGGATGATCATCCCAAAAGCTCTGCTTCTTCAGGTGAGTTATAATTTAATATGATTTATTGTGTGTGTGTGTGTGTGTGTGTGTGTGTGTGCGTGTGCGTGTGTGTGTTTTTTTTTACATTGTACCAAATGTCCCCACAATTAAAGTGAACCACCTATGTATGTAATTTTGATAACAGGGAAGGAACCAAAGGAAACAAAATGCAAAGTCACCATGGAGAAATTGTTTGGTATGTGATATATCAATTATTTATTTATTTATTTATACAGACATAAAACATCCTTTGCTATATAACAATCTAACTTTACAATTTTTCAGATCTGAATACTAAGATACTTCAACAAATTCAAATGCTGGAACAGAGACAAGCTGTCATCATGAATGACTTGGCCAAAGTTAAGTCTGTTCTCATGAAGCGGGCAGAAGAAGATGCCCATGAGGAACTTTTTAAACAACAACAGTGCTCCAGCTTTGAAATGTTTGAAGCCTTCTGTCAGAGGCTTGAAGAAGACAAAAATTATCGAGAGCTTTATGTTAGTACTACTATATAAATTTAGCGTTTATTTTTACAACAAAGCCACTGTTTTATTTATTTTGCAGCAGATACCATGTAAAAGAAATGTTGAAGCCTGGTATATTTTAATCATGACAATATTATGTATGTTTTTGTCAGGTACACTATCTCATCCATACTCATGGCAGCTCCAATATAGGTGAGATGGTGAGACAGGCTTTAAAAAGCATAGCGTCAGACAATGTTCTCTGTCTGTATAACAGAACGGGGAAAGATGGGAAGAAGGTGTTTCCACCTGTGCTCCTGACATGTTTGAAAAGTAAGTGTTTAAGTTTTGGTTTGTGCATTTGGATGCTGCTATAGAAATTGTAATGTTAACACCTTGCTCTTTGTGTTTTTAGAATGTGTCAGGTCTTTTCACAAACAAAATGAAATAGAGGTGAAGAAGCTAAAAGTAACCACTAGAACAACACCAGACAAGGAATGTATTCGCCAAGTAGAATTTTTTTGTCCAACGCCAACACCAGGCTGAAAAGGAAACCAAATAAAGGAAAAATCTGACTTTTTGTTTGATTGTTTTGATTGATGGAAATAAAGAATGTGGGTGTAAAAGTTTGAGTTAACTGAATCATTTTAGATATCAGTGAACTAACAGAATTATTACATATGGTGATCTCACAGTATGAGCACACAGTGATCACAGTATGAGCACACAGTGATCACAGTATGAGCACACAGTGATCACAGTATGAGCACACAGTGACCACAGTATGAGCACACAGTGATCACAGTATGAGCACACAGTGACCACAGTATGAGCACACAGTGACCACAGTATGAGCACACAGTGATCACAGTATGAGCACACAGTGACCACAGTATGAGCACACAGTGATCAGAGTATGAGCACACAGTGATCACAGTATGAGCACACAGTGATCAGAGTATGAGCACACAGTGACCACAGTATGAGCACACAGTGATCAGAGTATGAGCACACAGTGACCACAGTATGAGCACACAGTGACCACAGTATGAGCACACAGTGACCACAGTATGAGCACACAGTGATCAGAGTATGAGCACACAGTGACCACAGTATGAGCACACAGTGATCACAGTATGAGCACACAGTGACCACAGTATGAGCACACAGTGATCAGAGTATGAGCACACAGTGATCACAGTATGAGCACACAGTGATCAGAGTATGAGCACACAGTGACCACAGTATGAGCACACAGTGATCAGAGTATGAGCACACAGTGACCACAGTATGAGCACACAGTGACCACAGTATGAGCACACAGTGACCACAGTATGAGCACACAGTGATCAGAGTATGAGCACACAGTGACCACAGTATGAGCACACAGTGATCACAGTATGAGCACACAGTGACCACAGTATGAGCACACAGTGATCAGAGTATGAGCACACAGTGACCACAGTATGAGCACACAGTGACCACAGTATGAGCACACAGTGACCACAGTATGAGCACACAGTGACCACAGTATGAGCACACAGTGACCACAGTATGAGCACACAGTGATCACAGTATGAGCACACAGTGATCAGAGTATGAGCACACAGTGACCACAGTATGAGCACACAGTGACCACAGTATGAGCACACAGTGATCAGAGTATGAGCACACAGTGACCACAGTATGAGCACACAGTGATCACAGTATGAGCACACAGTGACCACAGTATGAGCACACAGTGACCAGAGTATGAGCACACAGTGACCACAGTATGAGCACACAGTGACCACAGTATGAGCACACAGTGATCACAGTATGAGCACACAGTGACCACAGTATGAGCACACAGTGACCACAGTATGAGCACACAGTGATCACAGTATGAGCACACAGTGACCACAGTATGAGCACACAGTGACCAGAGTATGAGCACACAGTGACCACAGTATGAGCACACAGTGACCACAGTATGAGCACACAGTGATCAGAGTATGAGCACACAGTGACCACAGTATGAGCACACAGTGATCACAGTATGAGCACACAGTGACCAGAGTATGAGCACACAGTGACCACAGTATGAGCAAACAGTGACCACAGTATGAGCACACAGTGATCACAGTATGAGCACACAGTGATCACAGTATGAGCACACAGTGACCACAGTATGAGCACACAGTGACCACAGTATGAGCACACAGTGATCACAGAATGAGCACACAGTGACCACAGTATGAGCACACAGTGACCACAGTATGAGCACACAGTGAGTGTGTTCTGACCTCATATTTCCACCACAGTATGAGTGCACTGTGATTGTGCAGTGACCTCATGTTGTGAACAAAGTATGAGTGATGAAATGAATGATTAATCTAAGTGATTAATCAAAAACTAAAAATGAAAAATAACTCATGATCCTGATACCTTCTTGACTGATAGCTTCTTGTATTCGGTACAAACGTCTGCTATGTCCAGTGTTCGGGGAGGGTAACGAGTTACAAAGTTGATATAGAGCTTCACAGTCCCGCCCACAGCCCGAGAGAGCTCTGGTGCCGGAAGTAAATTTCCCATTCATTTCTCCCATTCACTTTCGGAAAAATCCGTATTTAAAGAGTTTTAGAGCATGTGTGAGGATAACCAGCCACGGCTGAACTCATAAGCATATAACATATCATTTCAAGTGAAAAAATTAAGACAAGATCCAAAAAAAGTCAAAGGTACAAGACTGTGTACATATTTTCATTTCGAGCGCAGGAACTACTCATCCCATAAACCACCGCGCCTCATTGAATTAGACTGAAGCCACAACTGAGAACGAGGCAACGAGCCTTTTGAGCGACTTCCAAATCTGATGACGGCCACTCGCGCGAACTTTTTCCTCCAGTGAATTTTATTTTATATAGTGAATGTGCAGTAATTATATATTGTGTGCGTGTTTGAAAGTGGTTAACGATAACGTCAGCAATGGTGCAGTGCTCTGTACCTGACTGCAATCACCGCTCAGTCATCAACACATGTCGTTGCCATTACACAAATGTTCAGTAAATGCACAAAAAGGTATGCCTAGGCTAAATATTGTTTTGACAGTGGCATTATAAAATGCTTGATATGACTCATTTCATATGGAGGCTACAGAAGCCTTGCTAAAGTGGACGATAATGCTAACTAAAGTTACCAACCTCCCTGCAAAACTCTCAATGGCAGCCAAGGAGATCATGATTGCACTGATAAGTCTACCGTGCAAAAACGCAACACAGGTTTTTATTTTATTTTATTTTTTAATTAATGATCTTCAGTCTTCACGGACCTTCGAGGGGTTTAACCAGACGGTTACACGAGCTCCACCAATCAGATGCATCACTGTGGGATTGTGGGATTGTTCAGGATTGTGGGTAATGAAGTACTTAGCCAAGATATCGCGAATAAAAGGCATTTAGATCAAAACAAGGTTAGTGCCCCATGATCTTTTTACGTTTATATGAGCATATACTGTCGCTTAGTACAGCCGTAGCTGGTTTTAAGTCTACCATGTATGGTCACGTTTTTATGGCTTATACCCCAAATGTCAATGCAGAAATTGCATTGAATTTTTTGTTCCGGCACCAGCTGTGGGTGGGACTGTGATGCTCTATAGCCTAGATATCACAACATTGTCATTTGTGTCATCAATCGCAAATGATAATTTATTAAAACGTCTCACTACCCAACTACCTACAGTAGCTTAATTTGTGGAGGAGGAAGAGAAAGCACCTGTTTGGCAAATGAGCCAGTAGTGAGAAATAAATAATAACTTTTAAGTAGGGTCCAGTGCCTTTTCGATACTTTTAAAATGGTACTGGCGCCTCAACGTGCCTGAACCGATACTTAAAAAAAAAAGAACTACAAAAAAAACTATGGATAACATTAAAGAACATTACAAATATTTAAAATAAATCCATAGCTTTCACCTTGGATGCTCTCATTTCCCAAGTTGTGCTTCCCTTAATCTAAGGCTAATAAATGTATTTCACAATCTGGGTCATTATTTAATACAAAACCACATGTTTCTGCTGTATCTCTGTCACTCACTCTGATATTTAGTTAAGATGAGTGCTGTCTGTCACTGTCTTTAATCAGTCCCGTGAATTACTGTATGGTCATCCTTTATAAAATAGCAACAATGTAGTTTTTAAATACAGTGCTGTGCAAAAGTCTCATGGAAAAGAAAAAATAGTATTTTCACCCCAAAAAAGGGTTTTAAGCCAGTTATTTATATCTTTTGCTGTAGTGTGTCAGTAGGAAATATCAGTTTGCCATTAATTTTAATAATAATCTAGTGCGATTTTGAATGCACAAGCAGTTTGACAACGGCAAAATGAATGTTTGGAAATGTAAACTGATATTTTCTACTGACACACTACAGCAAAATATATAAATAACTGTCCGAACACCATTCTTTTAAGTGAAAATACTAACGTGTCTAAGACTTTTGCACAGTAGTGTATGCATAAAGTACCTATGATTAAATTAATTATATTTAAATAAGTGTAAGGAAACTTTACAGTAGATGAGAAACCGACTGATCGTGACCTTTTGTAAACTGTATTTATGACAAAGAACTGCACAGATACGTATATTCTAACAATCTATCGATAAACACACACCTTGTGTCCTCTGTCTCTGTTTGAGCTCGTGCTGCTCCGCCGCGATCTGCGGATTGAAGAGCGCGCTGAAAGACGGAGAGGAGACCGGTCTGGCGCCGGTTTCATATGAGGCGATCGGATACTACTGGTTCCAACCTACTTTTAAGAAATATATTTTTGATAAACGATCCCAAAACTGTCTATGCAGTGTGATGTGATTTGTGTCATGTGCAGGTGTGATGGATCGCGTATGGACCAATAGGGTGTTGGAAAGGTATATGTGTATCTCATCCAACCACAATCAAATTCACTCCATCCTGATGGCGCGATTTATCTGGATAGGTTTTTTTTCTTTCTCTCTCTCTGAACGATAACAATCCAGAATGAAATAGCAGTAACAAAGCTATTTTTTAAAATGTAAGGAGTAGAAAGTACAGATACTTGCGTGAAAATGTAAGGAGTAGAAGTAAAAAGTCGGCTGAAAAATAATTACTCAAGTAAAGTATAGATACCCCAAATTTCTACTTAAGTACAGTAACGAAGTATTTGTACTTCGTTACTTGACACCTCTGGCAAATAATGATAGTAGGCGAAGCCATTACTCACCGTGCTTGATTAAATATTCTTACTGCGGTTGTTTGATGAACTTGTGAAAAACTGGAGCGAGAGAGAGGAGAGGAGAAAAGAAAACGCTAATGACAAGCTAACGGGTGCTAACGCTTTGCAGGTGTACTGCAGTCACGGAAGAGTGAACGATCAAAGTTAATCTGATAAGATTGATTGATAATATCAGAAATATGGTGTGAATTAAGTTATATTTTACAACTTAAAAAACAAACAAACAAACAGACAGTGATAGTAAGAAAGATTATAGAGAAAAAATATAAAATAAAAACAGCTACACGGAGCTATGATTAGCTACAGAAGGCCAACAGGAAGTAGAGAAAACACTGTCCAACAGCGAGAGTTAGAGTTACACCAACAGGCAGCAACAGTTTATAAAACGTTTTAAACAAAATACATTGCGTCAAAGCGACTGAACAACATTCATTAGGAAAACAGTGTGTCAATAATGCAAAATGTCAGTTAAAGGCAGTTCATCATTGAATTCAGTGATGTCATCTCTATTCAGTTTAAATAGTGCCTGTACATTTATTTGCAATCAAGTCAATGATATCACTGTAGATAAAGTGACCCCAACTAAGCAAGCCAGAGGCGACAGCGGCAAGGAACCGAAACTCCATCGGTGACAGAATGGAGAAAAAAAACCTTGGGAGAAACCAGGCTCGGTTGGGGGGACAGTTCTCCTCTGACCAGACGAAACCAGTAGTTCAATTCCAGGCTGCAGCAAAGTCAGATTGTGCAGAAGAATCATCTGTTTCCTGTGGTCTTGTCCTGGTGGTCCTCTGAGACAAGGTCTTTACAGGGGATCTGTATCTGGGGCTCTAGTTGTCCTGGTCTCCGCTGTTTTTCAGGGCAGTAGAGGTCCTTTCTAGGTGCTGATCCACCATCTGGTCTGGATACGTACTGGATCCGGGTGACTGCAGTGACCCTCTGATCTGGATACAGACTGGATCTGGTGGCTACGGTGACCTCGGAATAAGAGAGAAACAGACAAATATTAGCGTAGATGCCATTCTTCTAATGATGTAGCAAGTACATGGGGTGATTAGTTGTTCCCGATTCACCTAATTAATGCAGCCTAAAAATTTCACGGATTTGGATATTAGAAGCATATTAGTGTGTTATGTGTAATGAGATGGGTCTTTAATCTAGAATTAAACTGCAAGAGTGTGTCTGCCTCCAGAACAATGTTAGGTAGGTTATTCCAGAGTTTAGGCGCCAAATAGGAAAAGGATCTGCCGCCCGCAGTTGATTTTGATATTCTAGGTATTATCAAACAGAGTTTTGAGAACACAGCGGATGTGAAGGATTATAATGTAACAAGAGCTCATTCAAATACTGAGGTGCTAAACCACTCAGGGATTTATAGGTAATAAGCAAGAATAAGGCTTGATTAGATAAATCTAAGACATATAAACTAATCTAAGACATAAGCACACGCACTCACACATTCATACAAGTTGCAGGAAGATCGTTAGGGAAGAATGAGTTTAAATGAATGAAAATGTGGAATCCCAAGTTTACAGCAATACGTGAAATTGCATAGACACGAACAGCCATCAATCACTTAATTAACCCTCGCATTGAGTTCCTCAATGAGGTTAAAATTATATAAGATACATCAGTATAGATCAGTCTGGAAGTACTTGCATTGTCTGTGTATAGGGGTTCCCTTTGTTGTCGTTGAAAGGGGGTCAACAGCTTCTAATGTATTAGAGAAAATAGTGCCCATGTTGCCAGTCATTTCGTCTAGTTCATGTGTATTTTTGGGTAGAAATAGCAGTTGAGATAGATCAGGCAGGTTATTTGCTGTAAGAATAAATTGTATATTTTTGCCTTCGAGATAGTAAATATTAGTTTGGTTCAGGTTGGGTTATCTGAGCAGAGAAGAGCAGGTACCCAAGAACAAAGAATGAGTCACACAAGTGGTGCAGGTCATTCTAAGCTCCCGGGTACCTGCTCTTCTCTGCTCAGATAACCCAACCTGAACCAAACTAATATTTACTACATAAAAGGGGGTAAGTGTTTTCGTATATTTCTTGAAAGAAATATAGCGCTTACCCCTGTAGGATCCTAGTAGGGGATTAATGTAAAAATTATCCCGCATTCCCCGTAAAGACACGGGAAGGAGTTGTAATCACTAAGTGCTAGTGGAATTAAGCTTTGCATTGTTGTTACACTAAGGCTGGCAACAGTAGTCAATTGACTATTAGCGTAGAGTGATTGGATGTGCAGTACTGGCCATACTGTACTTTTGATCACGGTTGCGTACTGCGAATTCTACACTTTAGCTGTATTTTAACCATCGCGGAAATTGATTTTATTTGGGGATTGAAATTTAATCAAAATCCATATTGTGGAAATTAATTAACAATTGTTATTACATGTTGAAATATTGTGACCCCAAAAGAAAAGGTGTTTTAGGGGCGACCCGAACTTGGTTTGGCGAGAGCCCAAAACTAGGAAACACCCAAACAAAAGAAGGTGATCTAGTGACGATCAGGGCGAAAGCTTTGTGTAAGTCAAAACCTAGAAAAATCACCCAAGGTTACAACAAGATACATGGTATCACAGTTAAGGTTGGGCAAAAGAGTATAGAAGAATTTTGAATTGCAAATTTGCTTGTTTATCACTGCCTAAAAACACTACAATTTGCGCTGCTATTAAGTGGAAGATGGGGGGTTCAAAGTCAAGACCATTACCAGGAGAGACACCAGTTGATTTTATGTTCAGAAATAATTAAGGGTTTTATGCAGAACCTTTTGTAAGTGATATGGCAGGATGGTCAGAGTGCATGAAACCACAAATTGATACTCCGTATCCTAGAGAGGGTTCATTCACAGATGAGGGTATGGAATTGGCTAAAAGTCTAATTTTTGAAGGGTGGGGCAATCCCACTTGGGATTATAAATATATGACTAAAAGTTATAATGTTTGGAAGGATCTGAAAAAGGTATGGGATCAAGGACCAGAAAAGAAAAAGGTACTTCAGATTCAGATTCAACTTTATTGTCATTGCACATGTGGGCACAAGGCAACAAAATACAGTGGACAGGGGAAGAGATAACAGCAAAAACATTAGGAAAGAGAGGAGAAAAAAAACAGCACCCAGACTGTGCTCCTATGGGAGCACCGTTTGAGAACAGTAAAAACACCACAGCACAAATGCACATAATCAATACACCATAAACACACGACTAGCAACTGGGGATGGAAATTTGGGGGGGGGGGGGGGGGTCGAGGTGATCCAGTCCAGGCAATCAGCATCCGGTCAAACAGCCATTACAGCGCTGGTCACAGGCCCGCTTGCCAGACTGGCGGAACAAAGCGGTGAAGGCGAGGGATGGGGGTGTGGGTGAGTGCATATCTGTATATGTGTAAGAGTTTGTGTATTTGTAGGCCTGGAGAATTGCGATTCTCTCTAGATGCCTCAGTCCGCAGATTATACAGCGTCACAGCAAGTTGCCATGGAGACAGCCTTGGTCAGGTCCTAGACAGAGTCAACAATCAACAGGTGTGGGGGTAAACGGGGGGGGGCTGCCGTGCTTTCCAAGGAGAAATTTGTTTTCCAGCCAAGGCCAAGCTGGTAGTGGAGCCGAAAGAAGATAAGATACCAGTTGTTTTGGTCTAGTAGCCGCATTCCAATTTAACGGTTACTATGATTGTCCCTTTTGGCCTCCAAATCCTCCAATTTCCCTTCCAAAGCCGTGAGCTTCACCGTGATGTTATCCATATTGCGGTTAATAGTCTCAGTCTCAATGCTGACCGTTCTGCCCACTGCTTCAATCATGACGGGCAGCCTTATGAGGCTTTGAACAGCTGTTCCCGTCTTCTTAATTTTTCCGATAACCCAGGGCAAAGCCTAATCCAATCAGCAGAAGACCTGTTATCATGGTTCCGAATAGGTAGATGTCTTCAAATGTCCTCCACAGAAAGAGCCGCCAGACACACGACCCACCAATTCGCCCACGCGTCCATCGTGTAGCCAGCTGCAAACGTTCCGGCAGGGCAGTCAGGTTCCCCCGAACCCAAGCTTCTCGTCGAGAAGATGGTGTCAATTGCATTGAGAGACCAATTTATCAAATCCATGTTTCAGTTTAGGATAGTTTAGGATAGCAATGCAGAGAGAGTCTCTCAAAGTAGACGAGACAAGAGAAACAGGCGAAGCAGGGAAGACAGGGAGGAGAGGAAAGAAATGCGACCGCCTCCATTGAGAGCTTTTCTCTTTTTTCTCTTTTTACTTGCCTTTGTGGCTAAGCAAAACAGCCTTCCACAAGATAAGCTACCACCCTACTGCACTCCTCTCCTACCCACAGCGCCACCGCACAACAGTCCTGTTACTGAAAAGTCAGGTACTTTCAAAGATACAAAGGTAGAGACAAAGGAAACTCCCAAAAGTCAGAGCGCAATGGTGTGGATGAGATCGGGAAATGCGATAGGGGTGAAACCAGTAAAAATGACAGACATGGAAGCAATCTGTAAAAGTTTGCCTTCTCCACAGAATCCTAGTAAATTTGTAACTATTCTGCAATCACACACAAAGTATGCTCATTTTACAGGTGCTGATTACAGAGCAGTTCTGGCAAGGACAATGGAAGGAGAGGTCACTGAGGAAATGCTGATTAGTGAATGCAAAACGCTGGCGTATGAAAATGATCATATATCAGGTTTAGCTACATCAAAAGAACCACATGTATTTTTCTGGGAAAAACAGGAAAATCATACTACTTTCTTTAAGGAGTTTAGAGCATTCCTAGAGAAGTGTCTAGGCAATAAACAAGATTTATCGTTTGCTGCAAACACAAAGCAGAAGTCTAAAGAAACTGCTTCAGATTTCTATCTGAGATTTAAGAAAGCATGGGTGGAGGAATCTAAACTCCCACTTGATGATAACTTAAAGGCGTTATTCATCAACACATTTCTGAATAATATGCATGGAAAACAAGCACTACTGATTAGAATCACAACAACTAACTTGTTAGAAATGACCATAGAAGCATTAGGGAAGCGAGTTAGGGAACTAGATATTTCTGGAGGGTTTGTGGTCAAAACTGAAACTGCTATGTTCACTGGGCAAAAGCCACAGCGAGGTGAACATGACCCAAAAGCAGAACTAAAGCACAGATCGAGTGTTCCAAAAAGATCAAGGATAGTCTGTTATCTCTGTGGAAAGGAAGGTCATGTCCAAAGAAATTGCAGAAAAGGGAGAAGTCAGAATCGTCCTCAGGGAGATTCAGTGCAGTGGAAGCCCAGAATAGATCACTCTCAGCAGAGAGACAGAGAAGGAATTAACTCCACTTATCCTACTTCTTCGCAGAAGCCTCAAGGACCACAATAGGGATGCCTACAGAGTGATGTCAGTTCCAATGTATCTATGACGACCCTCACATTTACTAATAACAATAAAGATCGCGGATCCTCACAATTATATTCCTTCTTAGAGAAAAATGGTATATGTGAGGATTTCCAGTCAGGATTTAGACCGTATCATAGTACTGAAACTGCTCTCCTTAGAGTTACAAATGATCTGCTCTTATCATCTGATCGTGGGTGTATCTCTCTATTAGTTTTATTGGATCTTAGTGCTGCGTTTGACACAATTGACCACAACATTCTTTTGAATAGACTTGAACACTTTGTTGGCATCAGTGGAAGTGCATTAGCATGGTTTAAATCGTACTTATATGACCGCCATCAGTTCGTAGCAGTGAATGAAGATGTATCATATCGATCACAAGTGCAGTATGGAGTACCTCAAGGCTCAGTTCTAGGGCCGCTACTCTTCACGCTTTATATGTTACCCTTGGGAGATATCATCAGGAAACATGGTGTTAGCTTTCACTGTTATGCTGATGATACGCAGCTTTATATTTCCTCGCAGCCCGGTGAAACACACCAATTTGAAAAACTAATGGAATGCATAGTCGATATAAAAAATTGGATGACGAGTAATTTCTTACTGCTAAATTCAGAAAAAACAGAGGTGTTAATCATAGGGCCTAAAAACTCTACTTGTAATAACCTAGAACACTGTCTAAGACTTGATGGTTGCTCTGTCAATTCTTCGTCATCAGTTAGGAACCTAGGTGTGCTACTTGATCGCAATCTTTCCTTAGAAAGCCACGTTTCTAGCATTTGTAAAACTGCATTTTTCCATCTCAAAAATATATCTAAATTACGGCCTATGCTCTCAATGTCAAATGCAGAAATGTTAATCCATGCATTTATGACTTCAAGGTTAGACTACTGTAATGCTTTATTGGGTGGTTGTTCTGCACGCTTGGTAAACAAACTACAGCTAGTCCAAAATGCAGCAGCAAGAGTTCTTACTAGAACCAGGAAGTATGACCATATTAGCCCGGTCCTGTCCACACTGCACTGGCTCCCTATCAAACATCGTATAGATTTTAAAATATTGCTTATTACTTATAAAGCCCTGAATGGTTTAGCACCTCAGTATTTGAATGAGCTCCTTTTACATTATACTCCTCTACGTCCGCTACGTTCTCAAAACTCAGGCAATTTGATAATACCTAGAATATCAAAATCAACTGCGGGCGGCAGATCCTTTTCCTATTTGGCGCCTAAACTCTGGAATAACCTACCTAACATTGTTCGGGAGGCAGACACACTCTTGCAGTTTAAATCTAGATTAAAGACCCATCTCTTTAACCTGGCATACACATAACATACTAATATGCTTTTAATATCCAAATCCGTTAAAGGATTTTTAGGCTGCATTAATTAGGTATACTGGAACCGGAACACTTCACATAACACCGTACTTTCTACATCATTAGAAGAATGGCATCTACGCTAATATTTGTCTGTTTCTCTCTTGTTCCGAGGTCACCGTGGCCACCAGATCCAGTCTGTGTCCAGATCAGAGGGTCACTGCAGTTACCCGGATCCAGTACGTATCCAGACCAGATGGTGGATCAGCACCTAGAAAGGACCTCTACTGCCCTGAAAGACAGCGGAGACCAGGACAACTAGAGCCCCAGATACAGATCCCCTGTAAAGACCTTGTCTCAGAGGAGCACCAGGACAAGACCACAGGAAACAGATGATTCTTCTGCACAATCTGACTTTGCTGCAGCCTGGAATTGAACTACTGGTTTCGTCTGGTCAGAGGAGAACTGGCCCCCCAACTGAGCCTGGTTTCTCCCAAGGTTTTTTTCTCCATTCTGTCACCGATGGAGTTTCGGTTCCTTGCCGCTGTCGCCTCTGGCTTGCTTAGTTGGGGTCACTTCATCTACAGCGATATCGTTGACTTGATTGCAAATTAAAACAGACACTATTTCAACTGAACAGAGATGACATCAATGAATTCAATGATGAACTGCCTTTAACTATCATTTTGCATTATTGAGACACTGTTTTCCAAATGAATGTTGTTCAGTGCTTTGGCGCAATGTATTTTGTTTAAAGCACTATATAAATAAAGGTGATTGATTGATTGAAAGATTTGCCATACGTTACATTGTTAGTGCACGGTCATCCACAGACGTTCCTCCTAGATTCTGAAGCTGACAATGACTGCTGCACATTATGAGGGTCCTCTTTCTAGTCAAATAGTAAACTCTGTAGGAATTTCAGGAACTGACATTCAATGTCCTGTAATGCCTCCTCTAGAGGTAAGGGCTCCTGGATTAATTCCATTCTTTCACAAATTCACATTCCATCATTCCAGGAGCTCCATTAAATTTGTTAGGACGAGATTTGATGCACAAATTAAATATGGACATTAAATTTACTGATGATTTGGTCACGTTCTCTTTCCTGTCTAGCTTACAGGTCTCTGTAAACCCATTGCCGGACTGGGAAGACAGCAAAGCAGAACCAGCCATATTCAAGCCCAGGTCTGACATACCACCAGCAGTGGAAACTCTGGTAGACCCTGCATTATGGTCACAGTATAAAGATGACACAGGATTTATAGACATGGAACCGTATAAAGCAAAATTGAAAACTAATAAACCTGTCTATATTAAGCAATATCCTTTGTCTAAAGATAAGGAACTGGGCATAAAGCCATTGATTGAGAATTTTGTCCAGCAGGGTGTCCTCGTACCGATTCACTCACCTTACAACACGCCAATTAACACCATAGTTAAAGCAGATGGCAAAACATGGCTTTTAACTCACGATTTAAGAGCTATAAATCAATTGATAACACCATTAGCTCCAATTGTTCCTGATGTACCGACTGTGATTAATTCTATTCCATGTACGCACAAATATTTCACAGTCATTGATTTGTGTGCAGCCTTTTTCTCTGTGCCTGTACATCCAGACACTCAGCCTCTACTAGCATTCACTTTCCAAGTTCAACAATTTTCCTGGACACGCTTGGCACAGGGCTATGTGGACAGTCCCACAGTTTTCTCGGCGGCAGTACAGAGGACATTGGCAAAGATGACTGATTTACCCTCTACAGTCTGCGTTCTCCAATACGCAGATGACATTTTGATAACAGGTGAAACACAAGGGGATTGTGAAAAAGCCTCTATCATTGTATGCAATGTGCTCACTCAAGCAGGATTCAAGGCCTCCAAAGGGACCTATTTGGGACACATCATCATGCCAGGTCTGAGAGCGATTTCTACAGACAGGGTCCTGCTGATCAGGAAGATGAAGTCTCCACGAACTATACAACAGCTTCAAAGCTTCCTGGGACTGGTTAACTATTGCAGATCCTGGATACCTGACTGTGCAGTGCATGACAGGCACCTGAGAAGCCTGATTGATCACAAAGCTCCACCAAGCACGCTTTTGAACTGGATTCAGGAGGCAGAACTGAACTTCACTGCGTTGAAGCAGGCAATCACCAAGGCCCCAGCTCTGGGCTTACCAGACTACAACAAAGACTTTCACTTGCATGACCGTGAGACTGAGGGGGTGGCCATAGGTGTCCTACTGCAACAGCATGGTTCCACATACAGACCATTAGCATACCTTTCTAAGAAATTAGACAACATAGTTACAGGTATGCCAGCATGTCTTCGTGCTGTGGCTGCAGCTGCCCTGGTTGTACAGATGGCTGAGAGAATGGTTTTGTCACACCCTTTGATATTGTATACTTCACATCAGGTAGGCGCAATTTTACACAATATGCAAACACAACACAACACATGACAGGGCAACGAAACTCAGGTTACGAGGCAACACTGCTGGCAACTAAAAATCTAATGATCCAACCTACAGCGTCCATTAACCTGGCACTGTTGGGTGTGTTGGGAATGGCTAACATTGTAGGTAATGTCACAGAGCATGATTGCATAATTGAACTAACTTCCTCATGTTCTTCCAGGGCCGATCTTTTGGATTCACCCCTGGATGGGGGGGAACATCTATATGTTGATGGATCATGTTCAAAACCTGCTGATAGGGTCTACCTTTGTGGCTATGCTGTGGTGTCGGAGACTGGGGAAACAATTGAAGCATTTGCTTTAGATTTTAACTCCGCTCAAGCTGCTAAATTAGTAGCATTAATAAGAGCATGTGAGCTGATGGAAGGAAAAAGAGTAACTATTTATACTGATTCCAAATTTGCATGGGGAGTGGTACACCACTTTGCCAAAACTTGGGAAGCAAAATATTTCAAAACTGCAGATGGGAAACCCATAGCACATTCAAACCTGATAGGACAGTTAACCAAAGCAGTACAGCTACCCGCCGAAGTGGCCATAGTAAAGGTAAAAGGTCACGCAACAGGTGAAGAAAAACAGGCTGTAGGAAACAGAAGAGCTGATGAAGCTGCAAAAGAAGCAGCCAAAGCCCAGATAAAAATCACCATTTAATATGGGTGACAAAACACAGGTAGCCATGACTATGCATGTGACTAATGTTCCTGACATTGACATTAAAATTTTGCAGAGTCAACCTCTACAAGTTGATTTAGAGCACTGGAGTAAACATAACTGTGCTCCAGACAAAGATGGACTCTTAAGAGATGAGAAAGGAAGAATAGCCTTACCAAAATTAGGACTAATTGTCCTAATTAGACATTACCATGGACTGTCACATACAAGTTGTGCAAAAGTAGTACAAGTTATTAATCAATTGTATTGCATTGCAGATGGACACAAGACAGCAAAGCAGATTTTAGACTCGTGTCTCACGTGTGTACAGGTAAACTCGCACAAACCTATTAAACACAACGCATTACCGCATCCAGAAGCACCATTTCAACATGTACAAATTGATTTCACACACATGCCGCCAATAGGTAATTTGAAATATCTTTTGGTTATTGTGGATCGATTTTCAAAGTGGCCAGAAGCATTTCCATGTGCAAAGGAAGATGCTAAAACAGTGGTAAAGATTTTGACTAAGGAAATAATTCCTAGATTTGGGATACCTAACACTATTGAGAGTGATAATGGAACACCATTCGCATCTGTTACGTGCCACATGCACGCACTTCGAGAGCGACACCAAAGAAAAGGGGTGCCACCCGGAGTTCACTCTCCTGCTTCCACAAACACACAACCCAGAAGTCAAGAAAAGTGGTACTTATTTGTTTACATTGGGATGAGACTTGAGGAATAACTTAAGCTGAGAGGGCTTCAAATGGCCAAAACAATAAACAAAAGGGAGTTTTCTAACTAAGTTTTAAGTCCTCTTCCCTGGAATTAAACAATAAATAAAATACAAATCCTTACCTCCCTTTCTGACCACTAAACAGGTGAAAACTATAAAGGAAACAAAAAGGCCTAAAAACCTCTCTCACAGGTTATTTTAAACAAATAATGGTTAGTTTGCCAATACAATTACCGGCCTAATACCACTACCAGTTCTAACTCCTCACCAGGAGTTTTACATGAACTGGGACACAGCACAGCTCTCTCGGGGTTAACACAACACCGTTCTTTAAAGCAGCAGTCATCCACACATGATCTACACCAAGGAAGCAGGAGGGTGAGCTCGACAAACAGACAATCCTCACTGCTTATATCCACACGTTGACATGCTTCAGCTGCGCCCACTTAGCAGCTGCATCTGTTGCTCTAATGAGCAGGGAGCGAAAGAGAGAGAGAGAGAGAGAGAGAGAGAGAGAGAGAGAGAGACAAGAAAATGCACACCACTCACAGGTTAACACTTTTGACACTACAATTACGTTCTAACACGTAACAGCATCAAAGGTAACACAGCTACTCGCTAAAGTATTATCGATTGATTGGCACCTGAACATACCTTACCATCCACAGTCTTCGTCCAATGTGGAGAGACTTAACCAAACAGTCAAACGAAGGCTCACTGAGGCCTCTATTGATACGGGAAAGAAATGGGTAGATTTGCTACCTGCTGTCTTGACAGAACTAAGAATGACTCCATCTTCCACCACTAAGTTTTCACCATTTGAAATATTAATGGGTAGACCTTTCCCGACCCCATGTGTTAAAGGTCTCGCAGGCCTTTTACTTCCTTAGGTGATCTGGAGGTGATCCAGGAGGACTACGTGACTTCCCTCATTGAGAAACTTAACTCCATATGTGCTGATGTTTCTGTGTGTCTTCCTCTTCCCTCAGAAAAGCCTACTCACCCCTTTGTTCCAGGACAGAGTGTGCTTATCAAAAGCCTGAAGCCAACGAAGGTGGGAGAACCAAGATATCTTGGACCAGCCACTGTGATCGCAGTAACCCGGAAGGGAGTGCTGACAGATTATCAACCGCAGTGGATACACGCCTGAAGAATTACTCTACAGGAGAGCAGGTAAGCTCCAATTTCACATAGAATCTTGAATGGGGATTCACCTTACTGTTTAACAGGGAGGAAAAGGCACTGGTTAAGCGGAGGAAGGAACTACCTCTTATAGTGAGGTGGGGGTTGTCCAAAGCAAAAAGATAGTTGGCCCATTGAGTCAAAACAGTGCTAACTCCTTAAACCACCCTGTTACCATTAAGGGCTAAATTCTATTGCTGGACGTACCACTGTTAGAGAGTTTTACTCTGCGTACACTAGCTGAAGCAGCTACTGATTTCAATGAAGAACTTGTATGCTTAGCAGAGGCTACATTAGAAGCAAATCCTAACATAGAAAACCTAGTCTTGCAGAGGTTATTTCCAAATAGAACTACCTTTTGGTTGTTCACTCGAAAATACGGAATCTTTGAAGTATACAGAAGTGAAATGTATTGGGACCCTGAGAATGAAATGATCTAATGTTTATCTTTGAGTTCTTAAGAGAGTGGACATTAGTGCAGGGAGAAACGTGGTATGAAATAGTATTCAAAGCATTTGAGAATTTTGATTTACCTGTCAGAGACATAATTCGTGGCACAGTTACTAAAATATATGCACACCCACCAGAAAATGCAATAGATGCATGGGAATTGTTACAAACTGGAATAGCCAGAAGACCTCCTAACACTGCTTTAGTAGCCATATTTCGTCCAAGACAGGCACACCAGGACGGAGGATTAGTCATCTATAAAATAGATAACAACACAAAATTACTAGTTGAGGCCCATTACAAATTCTTATGCCAAGAAGAATAGAAAGAAGACCTAAACCGTGGCACCCATTCCGATTACCAGGAATGTGTGGACTAAGAGGAACCAAATGTGTCTTAATGACAATAGCTATAATAGTTGTGTCACTTATTTTCTTAAAGGAAGTAGAGAAAGTGAGACAGAATGACACAGGGCCACAGAAAAGAGAACTAGCTGAGGCAAGGGTAAGTACCCCTCATATCAATCCACTTAGAATCACTCTAAGACAAGGAAAAGATGAAAGTTTTCTGTGTGATCCTATATCTGCAAGTGTAGGATTACTGAAGAATCTGAAAACCATCAGAAGTCTATATGGCACTGAATTCTATTTTTGTTCAGAATTTTGTAGTTGGTCTGATGTCAAAGCTTATTATGGGTCAGGAGCATGGGGAATTGATGAAAGATTTAAGATAGAAATAGTGGAAAAGGAACAGACAGGGATGATATGGAGAGATGGGAGCAAGGGCTATGCATGGTTCTTAAAAATCACAATATCCAAAGTTCAGTATTCTGATGCTGGAAGATATTATTGTGCATGGTCTAAAACAGGAACAGATGATTATCGGGAAGTTCAGATTAATGTTGTAATGCCTGAACAAGACAGAGATATTGAAAGAGTAATTTCTGAGCTGCCTCCAAATCTGATTGATCTCCCACAGGAGACATCCACTGAGGACATAGAATTTATCATGAGTTCTGATTTAAGCAATAATGTTAAGGAAGTGAGGACAGCTAAGGCTAGATGTGAAGGAAATTATGCATGTGCATTGGCTTTGTTACAAAGAGGAGTTTTGAAGGAAGAGATAGATGGAGAATGTTGGATTTGTATGCAACTCCACTCAGCGTGGAAAACACACCCTGTAACTTCAGATATGGTATGTCTTGAAAGAAACAGATGTGATGTACCGCGCCAGATGTCTATAATTCTACAGATGACAAATAATCTAAGAACAAACAGAGCATTGTTGTTTTCGCTACAAGAGTATAATTGTTCCTATAAAGGACTACCTTTTAAAGGACCAGCCTTTCATGTACAGTAACATCTCGTAGATTTGTGTATTTGTTCAAACAAAGGAAAACATTATGTAGGAATGTCAGATTGTAAGAATGCAATAACTCTGATTCAAAATGCTGGAAATTGGCCTAATTGTACTATTAAGTATGATAACCAGACTGTTGAGAATTTTCACTGTCCGTTTTCTTATCTTGATAGCTCCCTCAGGTATGATTTGGACCTGTGGGGGAATGGCTTATTACCATTTGGATGAAGGAGAATGGCGTGGATGTTGTTATCCAGCTATACTCTCCACAGGAACTACCGTGTTGACACGTAAGGACCTTGATACCTGGAAAGACAGGCACCATCACACAGACAGAAAAGAGAGGTACATAGTATGCCTGATCGATACAATGGATACAAAACAGCTACGCCCTGGACAACCCCATGGGAATATGTGGGATGGTCCATAGCTAGTTTCTTTCCAGTGGTAGGAACCTCCATTGCTTTAAACAAAATAAATGGTTTAGCTTGGCAAGTCTTGTCATTGAAAAATGATATTACTCATGCATTAAGTTTGATAACAGAGGAAATGAAAAAGATGAGAGAAGCAGTAGTTCAAAACAGACTTGTTCTTGACCTTTTAACATCTCAGCAGGGAGGAGTTTGTAAAATGTTGGGAGTATCTTGTTGTTTTTACATTCCAGATAACTCTGACAACATTTCCAATATTGTGGACCAGATGAGAGAATCCATCCTAGAGCCAAAGAAAGATGATTCTTGGCTGAACTGGCTCAGCGGCCTATGGGGAGGATGGGGAACTTGGATTCTACACACTGTTATACCTGTTGTTATATTCATAGTTATTCTTCTGCTAATAGCACCCTGTATTCTGCAATGTATTAGTACTTCTATAATGCGTTCTGTTACAGTGCTCACTATGGGAAATACCTATCAAGCAATGCTGCATGTATCCAATCCAGTACCAACCTTTGTTAGGGTTCCAGAGCAGTTGGAGCTGAGGATTTTTGAAGCTGAGGATTTTCCAACAGATGCTGAACGCTCTACTGGAGATGATTATGTGCATACTTATGAGTTAGAGCCTGAAAACTGATTCTGATATATGTGTGTAATCCTGATTAAGAGTTATACTAACCATTTTCATTCCTATTCTGAAAATTGTATAACAGAAATGAATACTAACTGAAAATATATATATCACATTTGATTACTGTGTATGCAAGTATAATCGAGAAACATAAGATATGCCCAAGATTGTTCACGGTTGTGTAAGACATGTCTTCGACTGTCTTAAAGTGGCCATTGTGAGATTCTGCTCGTGTACGTGAACATCTTGTGATAAAGGACATTGTGTGATAAAGGTATGATGTATTCATTTGAACCTTACTCTATATTCATGGTATTGCTCAATGCAGTGTGTTATGCTTGATCATCTAAATATCTGCCAGACATTACGTTGTTTCATTTCCATATAAAAGTAACACCCCTTGTACAATAAAGCTGAGATTAGAATGACCTGCACCACTTGTGTGACTCATTCTTTGTTCCCAGGTACCTGCTCTTCTCTGCTCAGATAACCCAACCTGAACCAAACTAATATTTACGATCTCGAAGGCAAGAATTTATCAATCAATCACCTTTATTTATATAGTGCTTTAAACAAAATACATTGCGTCAAAGCACTGAACAACATTCATTTGGAAAACAGTGTCTCAATAATGCAAAATGATAGTTAAAGGCAGTTCATCATTGAATTCAGTTATGTCATCTCTGTTCAGTTGAAATAGTGTCTGTTTTTATTTGCAATCAAGTCAATGATATCGCTGTAGATGAAGTGACCCCAACTAAGCAAGCCAGAGGCGACAGCGGCAAGGAACCGAAACTCCATCGGTGACAGAATGGAGAAAAAAACCTTGGGAGAAACCAGGCTCAGTTGGGGGGTCAGTTCTCCTCTGACCAGACGAAAACCAGTAGTTCAATTCCAGGCTGCAGCAAAGTCAGATTGTGCAGAAGAATCATCTGTTTCCTGTGGTCTTGTCCTGGTGCTCCTCTGAGACAAGGTCTTTACATGGGATCTGTATCTGGGGCTCTAGTTGTCCTGGTCTCCGCTGTCTTTCAGGGCAGTAGAGGTCCTTTCTAGGTGCTGATCCACCATCTGGTCTGGATACGTACTGGATCCGGGTGATTGCAGTGACCCTCTGATCTGGACACAGACTGGATCTCGTGGCCACGGTGACCTCGGAACAAGAGAGAAACAGACAAATATTAGCGTAGATGCCATTCTTCTAATGATGTAGAAAGTACGGTGTTATGTGAAGTGTTTCCGGTTCCGGTTTACCTAATTAATGCAGCCTAAAAATCCTTTAACGGATTTGGATATTAAAAACATATTAGTATGTTATGTGTATGCAAGGTTAAAGAGATGGGTCTTTAATCTAGATTTAAACTGCAAGAGTGTGTCTGCCTCCCGAACAATGTTAGGTAGGTTATTCCAGAGTTTAGGCGCCAAATAGGAAAAGGATCTGCCGCCCGCAGTTGATTTTGATATTCTAGGCATTATCAAATTGCCTGAGTTTTGAGAACGTAGCGGACGTAGAGGAGTATAATGTAAAAGGAGCTCATTCAAATACTGAGGTGCTAAACCATTCAGGGCTTTATAAGTAATAAGCAATATTTTAAAATCTATACGATGTTTGATAGGGAGCCAGTGCAGTGTGGACAGGACCGGGCTAATATGGTCATACTTCCTGGTTCTAGTAAGAACTCTTGCTGCTGCATTTTGGACTAGCTGTAGTTTGTTTACCAAGCGTGCAGAACAACCACCCAATAAAGCATTACAATAGTCTAACCTTGAAGTCATAAATGCATGGATTAACATTTCTGCATTTGACATTGAGAGCATAGGCCGTAATTTAGATATATTTTTGAGATGGAAATATGCAGTTTTACAAATGCTAGAAACGTGGCTTTCTAAGGAAAGATTGCGATCAAATAGCACACCTAGGTTCCTAACTGATGACGAAGAATTGACAGAGCAACCATCAAGTCTTAGACAGTGTTGTAGTTTATTATAAGCAGAGTTTTTAGGCCCTATGATTAACACCTCTGTTTTTTCTGAATTTAGCAGTAAGAAATTACTCGTCATCCAATTTTTTATATCGACTATACATTCCATTAGTTTTTCAAATTGGTGTGTTTCACCAGGCTGCGAGGAAATATAGAGCTGAGTATCATCAGCATAACAGTGAAAACTAACACCATGTTTCCTGATGATATCTCCCAAGGGTAACATATAAAGCGTGAAGAGTAGCGGCCCTAGTACTGAGCCTTGAGGTACTCCATACTGAACTTGTGATCGATATGATACATCTTCATTCACTGCTACGAACTGATGGTGGTCATATAAGTACGATTTAAACCATGCTAATGCACTTCCACTGATGCCAACAAAGTGTTCAAGTCTATGCAAAAGAATGTTGTGGTCAATTGTGTCAAACGCAGCACTAAGATCCAATAACACTAATAGAGAGATACACCCACGATCAGATGATAAGAGCAGATCATTTGTAACTCTAAGGAGAGCAGTCTCAGTACTATGATACGGTCTAAATCCTGACTGGAAATCCTCACATATACCATTATTCTCTAAGAAGGAATATAATTGTGAGGATACCACCTTTTCTACCTTTTATAATTTATTCTTACATTTGCTGACATTTTGCTTGACTCCAAAAGAGTTTATTAGGTCAGTAAACGCAAGTCCTAATGCATCATTTGAATTATCAACATGAATATTAAAATCTCCCATGATTAGCGCCTTATCAACTGTAATCAGAAGGTCTGAGAGGAAATCTGCAAATTTCATCCCATAAAAAAATTAAAAAACTATACTACCAAATTACTCACACAAAACGTCCTAATAATGTATATGGTATTCATATTATTTACTCACTGTTTATATTGCATATTAATGATATTGGAAAATCATTAGTAACATGAGAAAATATCTACTTTGTTGAATATACAGCTAAACAAAAATATACAGCTTTCAAAATGCAAGGAGGATTTTAATCCCCAAATATCATGCGTTAGCTACCTCTCTTCCAGTGTGTAACTCGTCGTGGGCACTTTGACGCAGCCATTTTGAGTAAAAATTAAAATAATCAAATGGCATCATTTTAAGTTTTCCTAGAGAAGGGCTGTATGGCCGTTAGGGTTTTTAAAGGGTTAACATTATAATAGTCAGCCGAAATTGCAATTGAATAAGTTAACTCTGCTAACCTAGCAACAAAAACAATGCAAAATAGCTTATGCTGTGTTATTTGACTTATCTGACTGAGTGGCTAGTGCAGTAGGTGACAATCTGACAGACTTTATAATAGCGACAATGATTATAAAATAAATATAATATAAATAATATTAATTAAACTAGGTAAATCATCATCCTCGTTGTGGCCCAATCATCATCCTCGTTGTGGCGCTGGTGACACAGGTGTCAGAGCTCACCCAGCGGATCCATCAGCTCAAATCTCCCACTGCGCCCACCACATCGCCTGCGCCGTCCGTTCCCCCAGGGATTCCCCAGGATCACTTCCGGCCATAGCCGCGACTTCCGGCGCCGGAGAACTACGCTGGTGAGCCTACTTTTTGTAGAACATTCCTTAACCAATGCTCGATGCATTTTGCTCTGCAGCCCCGCACTTTCGTTAAGGAGGAATCCAAAGTAGCGTTCACGCTCACACTTCTTTCTGGAGAGGCTGCCTTATGGGGAACGGCGGTGTGGGAAAATCAACATCCGTGTTGTGCCTCGTTCCACCTCCTATCAGATGAAATGAAGAGAGTCTTCGACCGGGCCGCAACCGGCAGGGAGGCCGCCCATCGCCTCTCGGAACTCCGGCAAGGACATTCATCTGTCACTGAGTATTCCATCGAGTTCCGTACCCTGGCGGCCGCGTGCCAGTGGAACGAGGCGGCGCAGTGGGATAGATTCCTGCATGGGTTATCCGACCGTGTTCAGCAGGAGATGTACCTCCTTGAGCTGCCCCCTACTCTCAACGAACTCATAGACCTGGCGTTGCAGGTGGAGGCCAGGTTTAATCGCCTGGGCCGCCAACACAGTCCTTCCAGACCTCCATTCTCTCCTGGTAGGGGGCGCTTGAGTCGAGGGAACACGGTCGGTTCTGTCGACGATCACGAGCACATGCAGGTGGGTCGAGCTTGGCTGTCCCGGAGGGAGAGGGAACGGCGGAGGTCCCAAGGACTATGTTTATACTGTGGAGGCTCTGACCATAACAACTACTCATGCCCGGTTAAAGGACCCAACCCGGTAGTAAACCTGAGGCTACTATCGGGTGGGATCTCCGCTGAGAAGTCCTCACCTACATCATCGACCCTCCTTCCGGTGAAACTGCGGTGGAGAAATCAACATCACCAGTGTCACGCCCTTCTGGACTCCGGAGCCGAAGGAAACTTCATGGATTCTTCACTGGCACATCACTTGAACATTCCTGTCCTTCCTGTGTCTCTCCCCATCCATGTCACCGCACTCAACGGCCAGGAACTGCCTCACGTCACCCACCATAATGAACACATCACACTCATCACATCTGGCAACCATCAAGAAACCATATCCTTTTCCTAATGGACTCCCCTGCTGCTCCCATTGTATTAGGTCACCCCTGGTTGTCCAAACATAATCCACAAGTGGAATGGGGTTCTAACACTGTCACATTGTGGAGTGAAAGTTGTCATGAGTCTTGTCTGGTTTCTGCTTGTCCTGTTGTTCCTGTTTCTGTCTTTCAGAGGGAGACCATGGTTTTGCAAAACGTGCCCGTTGAGTATCTGGACCTTAAGGAAGTGTTCAGTAAGTCCCGTGCTGCTTCTCTCCCTCTGCATCGTCCCTACAACTGTGCCATAGACTTAGTGTCAGGTAAGTCTCCGCCTAAGGGCAAGTTATACTCTCTTTCTATTCCTGAGAGGGAGGCCATGGAGAAATACATTTCTGATTCCTTAGCCTCTGGGTTCATCCGTCCTTCCTCTTCTCCAGCGGGGGCGGGGGTAGGAGCAGTGTTGTCCCAACGTGCTGCTTCAGACGATAAGGTCCACCCTTGCTTGTTTTTCTCTCATCGATTATCTCCTGCTGAACGTAATTATGACATTGGCAATAGAGAGTTGTTGGCGGTCAAATTAGCATTGGAGGAGTGGCGCCACTGGTTAGAGGGTTCAGGGATTCCCTTTATTGTTTGGACCGATCACAAGAATTTAGAGTACATTAGAACTGCCAAAAGACTAAATTCCAGGCAGGCTCGGTGGGCACTTTTTTTTCGGCCATTTTGAATTTACACTATCGTACCACCCGGGTTCTAAAAATGTTAAACCCGATTCTTTGTCACGTCTTTTTGATCCCTCCGCCCGTCCCGCTACTCCCGAGTGTATTTTGCCTGAGAGATTAGTAGTCTCAGCACTCGTATGGGAGGTCGAGTCGAAGGTCAAGACGGCCTTAGAAGGGGTAATGCCTCCGTCCGGTTGCCCACTGAACCGCTTATTTGTGCCGGAAGAGTTAAGGTCCGAAGTTGTCGAGTGGGGTCATTGTTCCAACATGGCTTGTCATCCAGGGATAAGTAGAACTAATGGGTTGGTTAGACAACGATTCTGGTGGCCACGTATGGCTCGCGATGTCCGCGATTTTGTTTTGGCTTGTTCAGTTTGCGCCAGTGGTAAGTCATCTAACCGACCTCCTGATGGGCTCCTTCAACCGCTGTCTGTCCCTTCGAGACCCTGGTCACATATCGCTCTAGATTTTGTCACCGCCCTCTCGCCCTCTAATGGCATGACAGTCATTTTGACTGTAGTGGACCGGTTCTCGAAGGCGGCACATTTCATTCCCTTGCCCAAATTACCTACAGCCACAGAGACAGCGGTTACTGTTTTAGATCACGTCTTTCAGCTTCATGGCCTCCCGGTAGACGTGGTCTCAGACAGGGGATCTCAGTTTATATCCAAATTTTGGAAAGAGTTTTGCATATTATTAGGAGCGTCAGTTAGCTTGTCGTCGGGTTATCATCCCCAAAGCAACGGACAATCTGAGCGAGCCAACCAAGATTTAGAGAGGACGTTGCGATGTTTGGTCTCCAAGAATCCTTCTTCCTGGAGTCAACAACTTTCTATGGTGGAGTACACCCACAATTCGTTGCCAGTGTCAGCTACGGGCCTCTCTCCGTTTCAGTGTAGTGTAGGGTACCAGCCACCAGCGTTTCCCAGTCTGGAATCTGAAGTCGCGGTCCCCTCCGCTCACGCGTTTGTCCAGAGGTGCCACCGCACCTGGACCAGAGCCCATGAGACTCTGCTCCGGGTGAGGGAGCGCACTAAGGCCAAGGCCGATCGCCACCGGTCAAAGCCTCCCGTCTACGTCGTGGGTCAAAAAGTGTGGCTTTCTACCAGTAACATTCCATTGCAATCCGTTTCTAATAAACTACCTCCTGCGTACAAGAGGATACACCCCGCCTTTCATGTGTCCAAAATTAAACCCGTGTTTTATGCACGAATTAATCCTCCTACTCCGGTTCCCCCGCCGCCGCGTCTCGTAGATGGGGAACCGACTTATTTGGTTAATCGCATTCTGGACTCGAGACGGAGGGGACGAGGATTCCAGTATCTGGTGGACTGGGAAGGTTACGGTCCGGAGGAGAGGAGTTGGATACCTGCTAGGGACATATTGGATCACTCCCTTATTGATGAATTCAATCAGCAGGTAGGCCCTTCTGGGAACTCCAGGAGGTACTGTCACGGTTGGTAAACCGTGATCTCGGGTTGTTTACACTTTGTGGTGATTTCTGTGTGTTCTGCGTCTGCAGTGATTAGTTGTGGGCGTCTCCGTTAATTGTATCAGCAACAGCTGCCACTCATTACCCATCTCCTATATAATGGCTTGTCTCACGTCTTGTGTTTGTGAGATCGTTGTTTCATGTTGTTCAATCACCTTTATTTATATAGTGCTTTAAACAAAATACATTGCGCCAAAGCACTGAACAACATTCATTTGGAAAACAGTGTCTCAATAATGCAAAATGATAGTTAAAGGCAGTTCATCATTGAATTCATTGATGTCATCTCTGTTCAGTTGAAATAGTGTCTGTTTTAATTTGCAATCAAGTCAACGATATCGCTGTAGATGAAGTGACCCCAACTAAGCAAGCCAGAGGCGACAGCGGCAAGGAACCGAAACACCATCGGTGACAGAATGGAGAAAAAAAACCTTGGGAGAAACCAGGCTCAGTTGGGGGGCCAGTTCTCCTCTGACCAGACGAAACCAGTAGTTCAATTCCAGGCTGCAGCAAAGTCAGATTGTGCAGAAGAATCATCTGTTTCCTGTGGTCTTGTCCTGGTGCTCCTCTGAGACAAGGTCTTTACAGGGGATCTGTATCTGGGGCTCTAGTTGTCCTGGTCTCCGCTGTCTTTCAGGGCAGTAGAGGTCCTTTCTAGGTGCTGATCCACCATCTGGTCTGGATACGTACTGGATCCGGGTGACTGCAGTGACCCTCTGATCTGGACACAGACTGGATCTGGTGGCCACGGTGACCTCGGAACAAGAGAGAAACAGACAAATATTAGCGTAGATGCCATTCTTCTAATGATGTAGAAAGTACGGTGTTATGTGAAGTGTTCCGGTTCCAGTTTACCTAGTTAATGCAGCCTAAAAATCCTTTAACGGATTTGGATATTAAAAGCATATTAGTATGTTATGTGTATGCCAGGTTAAAGAGATGGGTCTTTAATCTAGATTTAAACTGCAAGAGTGTGTCTGCCTCCCGAACAATGTTAGGTAGGTTATTCCAGAGTTTAGGCGCCAAATAGGAAAAGGATCTGCCGCCCGCAGTTGATTTTGATATTCTAGGTATTATCAAATTGCCTGAGTTTTGAGAACGTAGCGGACGTAGAGGAGTATAATGTAAAAGGAGCTCATTCAAATACTGAGGTGCTAAACCATTCAGGGCTTTATAAGTAATAAGCAATATTTTAAAATCTATACGATGTTTGATAGGGAGCCAGTGCAGTGTGGACAGGACCGGGCTAATATGGTCATACTTCCTGGTTCTAGTAAGAACTCTTGCTGCTGCATTTTGGACTAGCTGTAGTTTGTTTACCAAGCGTGCAGAACAACCACCCAATAAAGCATTACAGTAGTCTAACCTTGAAGTCATAAATGCATGGATTAACATTTCTGCATTTGACATTGAGAGCATAGGCCGTAATTTAGATATATTTTTGAGATGGAAAAATGCAGTTTTACAAATGCTAGAAACGTGGCTTTCTAAGGAAAGATTGCGATCAAGTAGCACACCTAGGTTCCTAACTGATGACGAAGAATTGACAGAGCAACCATCAAGTCTTAGACAGTGTTCTAGGTTATTACAAGTAGAGTTTTTAGGCCCTATGATTAACACCTCTGTTTTTTCTGAATTTAGCAGTAAGAAATTACTCGTCATCCAATTTTTTATATCGACTATGCATTCCATTAGTTTTTCAAATTGGTGTGTTTCACCGGGCTGCGAGGAAATATAGAGCTGCGTATCATCAGCATAACAGTGAAAGCTAACACCATGTTTCCTGATGATATCTCCCAAGGGTAACATATAAAGCGTGAAGAGTAGCGGCCCTAGAACTGAGCCTTGAGGTACTCCATACTGCACTTGTGATCGATATGATACATCTTCATTCACTGCTACGAACTGATGGCGGTCATATAAGTACGATTTAAACCATGCTAATGCACTTCCACTGATGCCAACAAAGTGTTCAAGTCTATGCAAAAGAATGTTGTGGTCAATTGTGTCAAACGCAGCACTAAGATCCAATAAAACTAATAGAGAGATACACCCACTGTTATCAGATGATAACAGAAGATCATTTGTAACTCTAAGGAGAGCAGTTTCAGTACTATGATACGGTCTAAATCCTGACTGGAAATCCTCACATATACCATTTTTCTCTAAGAAGGAATATAATTGTGAGGATACCACCTTTTCTAGTATCTTGGACAGAAAAGGGAGATTCGAGATTGGTCTATAATTAACTAGTTCTCTGGGGTCAAGTTGTGGCTTTTTTATGAGAGGCTTAATAACAGCCAGTTTGAAGGTTTTGGGGACATGTCCTAATAACAATGAGGAATTAATAATAGTCAGAAGAGGACCTATGACTTCTGGAAGTACCTCTTTTAAGAGCTTAGATGGTATAGGGTCTAACATACATGTTGTAAGTTTAGATGATTTAACAAGTTTATACAATTCTTCCTCTCCTATAGTAGAGAATGAGTGGAACTGTTCCTCAGGGGGTCTATAGTGCACTGTCTGATGCAAAACTGTAGCTGACGGCTGAATGGTTGCAATTTTATCTCTAATAGTATCGATTTTAGAAGTAAAGTAGTTCATAAAGTCATTACTGCTGTGGTGTTCGGAAATGTCAACACTTGTTGAGGCTTTATTTTTCGTTAATTTAGCCACTGTATTGAATAAATACCTGGGGTTATGTTTGTTTTCTTCTAAAAGAGAAGAAAAGTAATCAGATCTAGCAGTTTTTAATGCTTTTCGGTAGGATATGCTACTTTCCCGCCAAGCAATACGAAATACCTCTAGTTTTGTTTTCCTCCAGCTGCGCTCCATTTTTCGGGCTGCTCTCTTTAGGGTGCGAGTATGCTCATTATACCATGGTGTCAAACTGTTTTCCTTAACCTTTCTTAACCTTAAAGGAGCAACTGTATTTAAAGTGCTAGAAAAGAGAGAGTCCATAGTTTCTGTTACATCATCAAGTTGTTCTGAGGTTTTGGATATGCTAAGGAATTCGGATACATCAGGAAGATAACTTAAAAAGCTGTCTTTTGTGGTAGAAGTGATGGTTCTTCGATACTTGTAACAAGAAGTAGAATTTACAATTTTGGCTATATGAAGTTTACACAGAACTAAATAATGATCTGAGATATCATCACTTGGCTGAATAATTTCAACACTATCAACATCAATTCCATGTGACAGTATTAAATCTAGAGTATGATTTCGACAATGAGTAGGTCCTGAAACGTGTTGTCTAACACCAATAGAGTTCAGAATGTCTATAAATGCTGATCCCAATACATCTTTTTCATTATTGACATGGATATTAAAATCACCAACTATTAAGACTTTATCTGCAGCCAGAACTAACTCAGATGTAAAATCACCAAACTCTTTAATAAAGTCTGTATGGTGCCCTGGTGGCCTGTATACAGTAGCCAGTACAAACATAACAGGGGATTTATCATTAACATTTGTTTCTCTGGATAATGTTATATGAAGCACCATTACTTCAAACGAGTTATACTTGAAGCCTGCCCTCTGAGAAATCCTGAAAACGTTATTATAAATTGAAGCAACACCTCCCCCTTTGCCTTTTAGACGCGGCTCGTGTTTATAACAATAATCTTGGGGGGTGGACTCATTTAAAATAATGTAATCATCAGGTTTTAGCCAGGTTTCTGTCAAGCAGAGCACATCTATATTATGATCAGTTATCATATTATTTACAAAAAGTGTTTTCGTAGAAATGGATCTGATATTCAATAAGCCAATCTTTATCATTTGTTTATCCATATTGCATTTGTTTTTTATTTGTTGAACCTCAATTAAATTGTTAACCTTAACTTGGTTTGGACGTTTTTTGTATTTTCTAGTTCGTGGAACAGACACAGTCTCTATAGTGTGATATCTAGGTGAAAGAGTCTCTATGTGCTGAGAATTAACTGACCTCTGTGACGGGAGGCAGCTAGCAGACGGTCGGTTTAGCCAGTCTGTCTGCTTCCTGACCTGGGCCCCAGTTAGTCAAGTATAAACACTAAGACTATTTGCCATATTTCTAGACAGAAGAGTGGCGCCACCCCAGGAGGGATGAAGACCATCTCTTTTAAACAGGTCAGGTCTGCCCCAAAAGCTCGTCCAATTGTCTATATAACCTATGTTATTCTGTGGGCACCACTTAGACATCCAGCCATTGAGTGATGACAATCTGCTATGCATCTCATCACCACGGTAAGCAGGGAGGGGACCAGAGCATATTACAGTGTCTGACATCGTGCTTGCAAGTTCACACACCTCTTTAAAGTTATTTTTAGTGATCTCCGACTGGCGAAGTCGAACATCATTAGCGCCGGCATGAATAACAATCTTACTGTATTTACGTTTAGCATTAGCCAGCACTTTTAAATTTGCCAAGATGTCAGGCGCTCTGGCTCCCGGTAAACATTTGACTATGGTGGCTGGTGTCTCTATATTCACGTTCCGTACAATAGAATCACCAATAACTAGAGCACTTTCATCAGGTTTCTCAGTGGGTGCATCACTGAGTGGGGAGAACCTGTTTAATGTTTTGATCGGAACAGAAGAGCGGTGTTTTGACCCACGACTACGCTGCCTCACCGTCACCCAGTTGCCCTGCTGCAGGGGCTCTGCTGGAACCGGACAATGTACAGGAATCCCTGAGCTAGACGCATCCAAAGCCATATCTAGAGCCCTAACACTCTTACTGTCCTCAATTAAAGTTTGGATGCGTGTCTCTAATTCTGAAATCTTCTCTGTCAGCCTAACTGTTTCCCTGCATTTATCACATGTGAATCCCTCATCAGCGACAGAGATAGATAAACTGTACATGTGGCAAGAGGTGCAAATAACAATTGTAGGAGAAGCCATTACTCACCGTGCTTGATGAAATATTCTTACTGCGGTTGTTTGATGAACTTGTGGAAAACTGCAGCGTGAGAGAGGAGAGGAGAGGAGAAAAGAAAACGCTAATGACAAGCTAACGCTTTGCAGGTGTGCTGCAGTCACGGAAGAGTGAACGATCAAAGTTAATCTGATAAGATTGATCGGTAATATCAGAAATATGGTGTGAATTAAGTTATATTTTACAATTAAAAAAACAAACAAACAGGCAGTGATAGTAAGAAAGATTATAGAGAAAAAATATAAAATAAAAACAGCTACATGGAGCTATGATTAGCTACAGAAGGCCAACAGGAAGATTGTTGTTGTGTTTACCCCCATCTGGCTTCTGTGTAGTTTGTTTCCAGACTGTCCTTTCACCAGCCGTCACAATAAGTAGCACTGTTTTTCCAAGTTTGGCTGGTCCTGCGACTTATAGTCAGGGGCGACTAATTTATCTAAATTAATTTGACATGAACCGAGAGAAATGAACCAAGAGAAATGAACCAATAGAAAACATTACCGTATATAGCCGCGAGAGGGCGCTCTATGCTGCTCAGTTCTCCTGTAGTCTACACTGAAGACATAGAGCGCCCTCTGGTGGCTGGAGACGGTAATATTTTCTCTTGGTGCTTGGTTCTAAATAAATGCGACTTGTAGTCCAGTGCGACTTATATATGTTTTTTACCTCATCATGACGTATTTTTGGACTGATACGACTTATACTCAGGTGCGACTTATAGTCCGAAAATATGGTACACTCTCCTGCTCACTCTGTCCCTCCTTGACTTCACTATCAGACACCTGTTCCTCTGCCTGGGTGCTGCCAGCGCCGCCATGGCTAGTCACCTCTTCTCCATGTGCTATGTTCACCTGTTTTTGCAAAATGTGATCAGGTAGGCTCGGAAACTAAAAGCTTGGAGTCAGTTTAATTTATTTATTTGTTTAGTTTATATATTTATTTATTTATTTTTTGCAAAGAAAATTATAAAAAGTAATGCTTTTATTTAAATTGATCAAAAGTGACAATAAAGACATAGTGCTACAAAAGATTTCTAATTAAGATAAAGGTTGTTCTGCTGTTCTTCCTGTTCATCAAAGAAATGTGAACAGACGTAAAAATAGTGACTTTATAGTGTTGAGATGTGCTAAACACAGTGGAGTCAAAAGTCAAAAAGCTTATTCGATCTGCTCCAATAATGACAGACACTCAAGTGATCCATGAAGGGTTTGTTGAAACAGAAGTCTTTTTTCTTGGGTTTTTGTGAAAAGCTGCATCTTCTCACATGTTCAGGATTCAAGACTGTAACCTTGAGATTAAAGTGTCATGACTGCACACACACGCACACACAAACACACACACCTAATAAAGTCTAAAGAGCATTAAGTCCATTAGTGTTTCTTTAACGGGGGCTGTAAGCTGCTCTCTAAACTTCAGTGAGTCTATAAGAGAGCAGGAAAGACGGAAAGCCTCATTCCACAGACAGACAGAGAGAGAGAGAGACACTCCACTCACAGACCACAAACAAAGGTAAACACTCTTTAGAGAACTACAATACTGTTTTTGCTCTCGGTCAGATCTGTAGTTCACAAATGACCAATCATATGTTAGCTCTGTTACGTCTAGTCTGAGTGTTTGCTTCATGTAGGTTAGTTTTCCCTGCTCTGGTGTTAAAGCAGGAAAACTGACATACTTTATCTGTGAAACATTGATGATCAGATGATGGAGTGATTCTCTGCATTACATGAAGTTAGAAACTTCAGTGTCTGATCCACAGACAGACAGATGCTACTGTATAATCAGACAGATAAAGGAAATCTCACAAGTCTGTTATGTTAATGAGATTAACGCTCTTAATAAGGCAACATGAAAACAGTGTTTGACGTGGTTTACTGTGAGATGAAAATCTGACGCGCCAGTGATCAAGGCAAGATGATGAGCGATAATCTGATAATAAAAATTGTAATAATGATAATAAATTTTATTTAAAATCATCTTTCAAAACACTCAAGGACACCATACAGTGATAATCATAAAAATCAAGATAATGGAATAATATTAGATCATTTAAAATTGATCAGAGAAAGCTAATCTAAACACACAAGTTTTAATACATGATTTAAAAGTAGTAATTTCTCGTACAGAATGTGGAAGAGAATTTCAAAGACAAGGAGCAGCACACATAAACGCCATGGACCCCACAGAGGCTAAATGAAAAGAGGGTACAACAAGGGAAACAGATGAAGAAGATCTGAGAGTAAGCTTCGAGGTTTAAATATGAAGCAAATCAGAGTGATATGAGGGTGCAAGATTATGAAGAGCTTTAAAAGTGAGAAGCAGAATCTTGTACTCTACTCAATATTTAACAGGAAGACAATGTCGATGAACGAGAACAGGAGAGATATGCTTGATGAAGGAGGTTCTAGTTATTATACAGGCAGCTGAGTCTGGACTGAAGTTTATGAAGGAGTTTGTGAGGTAACCCAAACAGAAGAAGGTTACAATAATCAATGCACAAGGTAACTAGAGCATGTAGAAGAATAGCTGTGGAATTGGATGTCAGAAATGGATGAAGACGGCTGATGTTCCATTGATGGAAGTTATCGAGGATGTCACCCAGACACGAGTATGATGAGTAGATGAGTAGATTATCAATAGAAAGTAAATAAACTGTTGGATTTAGTGTCAACAAGAAGAACCTCTGTTTGTTTAATTTTTATTTATTCACTTATTTTACTTTTTTATGTGAAGCACTTTGATTTACCATTGTTTACGAAATGTGCTACATAGATAAATGTGCCTTGCCTTTGTCAATAATCAGTTTAAGAAAGTTAGACGAAAAACCAAGATTTAATCTCTTTTAAGCAAGCAAAAAGGAAGAAAGGAAGAAAGAAGAGCAAAATATAACTTAGAGGACAAATAAAGCTAGGTTTTCTTTACATAGTAATGAAAACTAATGTCAAATTTCCTAACAATATAACTAAAAGGTAACAAGTAAATGATAAATAAAACAGGGCCCATAACAGAGCCTTGAGGAACACCATCAGTAACAGATAAAGATTTATAAAGTTTTAAAGAAATATCTTTTTTTAAGACAGGGGAGATATGTTCCTGTTCCTGTTCCAGTTCAAGTGGTGCAATCCCATAATCCTAGATTCTTGTGACATGCTCAGATCGTAAGTGTTGCTCCTATTTTCTGTTCTTTAGGGAAACACAGACATGAACGTGGCTCCTCCTGCAGGAAGTGCTCTGGCCACACCTGCCAGCACTGCCGGACCCACCACACCCAAAAAAGGGCCACCCAAATTCAAGCAAAGACAGACACGCACCTTCAAGAGCAAAGCCCCCAAGCCTGGGCAGAAAGGGTATGAGCACACACACACTCACACAGACACAAATGCTGTAGTCACTGAGTTTCCCTCTCGTCTGCAGGTTTGGTGATGATATTCCTGGTATGGAGGGTCTCGGCACAGGTGAGTCACGGTGAACCCCACCCCCCCACCCCACCCCCTCCGGCACCCACACACACTCTGTATTCAGTGTTTAAAGCCTGTGTTTTGTCTCGTGACAGATATCACTGTGGTGTGCCCATGGGAAGCGTTTGGAGACATGGAGCTCAGCGATCTAGCCAAATATGGCATTATCTAAGCCCCACCTCCTTCAGCCCCACCCCCTCATCCCTTGGCCCTACCAATTTTGCTCAATGTTGTCGTGAGGTTATGATGTATGATGGTAACGGACTGATTCAACGAATGAATACTTCATCCATCATTATTGAGATGATTGTTATTGTTATTATTATTATTATACCATATTTTATATTTTGTTTATGCTGCATTAAAGACGAGAACTTATCCCCTCCCACTCCCTAGCTGTCAATCAACATCCTAAAAAGGTAGTCATCAGGGTTAAGCCCCTAGCTGCGACCTGTTTCCTGTAGCAGCAATGACTGATGACATCACTTGCTCTGTCTTGTAGAGCCTGTCCCTTAAGCACATTTATATTATTAAATGTGTCATATTTTATAAATGTAGTAGAAAACCAATTAAAGTTTCTATTTTCACTAACTCTGTTGACGTTATTGCAAGAGAATAAAAACAAATGTCATAACACGGTGTTGAAAATCATGAAATTCCATTGTGAAAAATGCATTAACATTCTGAATCATGTCAAGAATGATTGACATCTGTGTGTTTGTGTGTGTGTTTGTGTAAGAGAGAGAGAGAGGCTATCCACACATACATTGTTAATTCTGGAAGAGCAGAAACAAATCAGATCACTTCATCATCTGCAAGTCCTTGCTCCTCCCATCCTACACCACACACACCACAGACAGGTGTGTGTGGGTCAGTAATGGATGAAAGGACAGGCTGCAGGTATGACACTTTCATCTCTAAATACTTATCAGTCTTGAATGAAATCAGGTGACAATGTCTGCCTGTGTGTGTGTGTTCTGATTGAGGTATAAAACAATTTTACACTGCTGCTCAAGAAAAATGCATGTTTTGTTCAATTAGACAACAGTTTTCCTTGTGTTATGTAAAGATTCTTGATTCATTAACTGCTTGTTTTATTCAGATTCGTTGTCACTGCAACACTCACACACACACAGGGCCGTTTGAAGGAATTTGGGGGCCCCAAGCAAAATGGACATAGAGGCCCCCCGACCCCCGCACGCACGCAAAGCCTAGAGGAACCACAGCATAGCCATACAGTTTAAGTTCACCCACACTTTATATAAATAAAAAAGGTTTACAGTGAAAATACTGCTTGAAAAAATAGTTCTCTGGGCTATGCAGGATATCAGCTATAATTATAGAGCTTGTGGTACCTTGTGCTATATAGAGGAAACATCAGCACTGAGAAGTGATGCATCTGTTGATGTTGAGGATGAAGTTGATGGTGTAGCTGGGAAAATAAGTGAAGTACGTTTTACCATTTCACTGTTAGCATATTGAAAGAGGTCACTATTAACAGCTCAGGGGTGCGTTTCCCAAAACCATAGTTGCTAAGTTAGATGGTACACACTTTGTAATAACAATCATTAATAGATGGTAAATTGATAGTTAATAAATCTTTAATCTTTGTTATTTAACTGTTAGCAAACAGTATTTTTACTTATTATAAAGTTTACAGAAAAATGTAAGATATGTTAACATTTCTATATTTTGATATTAGAAGGGAAGGGATGCAGGCAGCTGCTTTCACTACCAATGCTTAAAAACATCCCAAGCTAATGTTTGATGCACAGAATTTATTGTGTGGTTTTCCTAACCCCCATTTGGTAAACAGATTATCACGGTGGAATAGTATAGCATGCTATTTTCTGTGCCACTTTCATCTAGGGCTGTAGCTATCAAATTGTTATTAATCGAGTATTCTACCAAAAATTCCATCGATTAATCAGATAAAATTGTGTTTTTGCTTATTAATATTAATTATGCAAGAGAAAATAAGACTCCTGGGTCTCTTAAAATTAACAACTAAGTATCCTTTTTTAGAAAAAAATTATTTTATTTTTAGATGCATAGAATGCAATGCATACATCAAAAATAAACATTTAATTATTACCCATTGTTTCTCTGTCTGTACTTGTACTGTGAACAATGACAATAAAGTTGACAGATGAATTAAGTGCATTTAAGTGCCATTCAGTTGGGGTTTTAAATAAAGCATTTTCTGAGATGCACATTAAACATTACACACAAAACTTTAATTTATATTTTAATTATTGAAAACTAACTTAGCTTTTTGGTAAACAAAGGGGATTTACTATTAAAAATAAAACATGGAAGAAATTTTGTGTGATTAAACCTTAAAAAAAAAACTTTTTTTTAGTATTAGGCTATGTACATTCTGCTGAACAATAGTAATACATCTCTGGCAAATACTTGTCTAAAACAGGACTTTTATTTTGACGGGTTGACGTACCTTTACAGTTCTGTGTATGTGATGTGACGCTAGATTTACTCAAATCAAACGGTCAGATGCTCATGAAGTGACTGTCAGAGCAGTTCTGGAGATGTTGTTCATGTGTTAACGTCTTATTTAGTGAGACAGCAGACGCTGAAATTACCGCAAGCGTCACGTGCTCTTCAGTGTGTGTTAATAAAGGAAGACGTGCTTCTGCTCCATTCATTAACAGAGACACGCAGAACATGCAGGATTCATATTTAAATAGACTGTTCCGGCTTAATATTTACAGATATTAGTCCATCACGTGAGATCACATGGTTGGCTGGCTGCTGTCAGCGACTACTGAAAGGGGCCCCCTTGAGGGGGATCCCGATGCATGTTACTGCATTGACGATCAAAGGGGCGCTCACACAGTGTCGTTGCATTTTATTCTTAACCAGTCGTTGTCTAGGGGCCCCAGGCCAGCTCGGGGCCCCAAGCAATTGCTTGGTTTGCCTGCCTTGTCGCGACGGGCCTGCACACACACACACTCACATGTCAGACACAAAGGCAGCAAATAATTTATAAACATTTATGAACTGCTGTAGCTGCTGTCAGATGACAAACCCAATGAAGAATTTATGTGAAATATGTGGAAGATTGAAAATGATCTCTAGCAGTAAAATAATTGATGACAGCATCCAAACTGAGCTTTTGCCCTGGAGAGGAAGAGCAACACATTCGTCTCCATCAGTGCTTTAGCACCTGGATTGTCAACATTTATAGTTCTGCCTGAGCACCAAAACTACACACACATTCACAGACACACACATACTTGAGGTTAAAGATCAGTATTACAAATTACAGAAAAGATTAGGGAGAAAAGGAATGGTTTTACAAATTAAAGTTCTGAAATACAAAGAGAACTAATTTAAATAAAATGTATCAAATGGTTTTTACACATTACACCTACCTATTAATCCAAGAAGCATTGAACTGTTTAAAAATTACTAAAAAGTTACAAAATATTTATATATTTTAAATAAATGGTGCTCTTCAAACTTTTTGTTCTTCAGTGAATTCTGAAAACAGACTCTGCATCACAATTTCCACACTTCAATAAGCAGCATTATTTTAATAATAACAGCAAGAATTTCTTCAGAATGATTTTTAAAGAATCTTAATACACTTGGGTGACCAGACGTCCGTGTTTTCTGTTGACAGTCCCAGTTTAGGGTGTCCTGTCCCTGAAAAAGTATACAAAGTCCAACAAATATACCCAGCTAGCAATCATTAGGTTGTGATTATTTTCACCAGTAGAGGGCACTATGAGTTACTGATTAATTGGTTGTGCACTGCTACTTTAGCCATGAAGACCTTGGATGAAAGCATCTAACCCTAACCCTAATCTTAACTCACAGTTAGAAAATATTAAACGTATTTGTTAAATACAGTTTTATCTATCATATGTTCTCATATTTGTTTTATTTTTAATGTGTTTTTGAAAAGCCATAATCTTTAAAGCTATCTGTCTTTTTATGTTTGATATGTTTGCTATTTGCTACCACAAAAGACTGTTTTGTAAGTAATGTTCCTGATTTATCTCAATTCCTTAGCACACCCAAAAACTCAGAATAACTTGATGATGTAACAGAAACTTTCTCTCTTTTCTAGCATTTTAGATAGTTGCTCCTTTAAACTTAAGGAAGATCAAGGAAACAGTATGACACCGTGGTATAATGAGCATAACTCGCACCCTAAAGAGAGCAGCCCGAAAAATGGAGCGCAGCTGGAGGAAAACAAAACTAGAGGTATTTCGTATTGCTTGGCGGGAAAGTAGCATATCCTACAGAAAAGCATTAAAAGCTGCTAGATCTGATTACTTTTCTTCTCTTTAAGAGGAAAACAAACATAACCCCAGGTATTTATTCAATACAGTGGCTAAATTAAGCACCAACATGGAGCTGGGAATCTGAAGGGTCTGGAGTGATTCTGGATGAAGGAATGGTCTCTGATCTCTTCTCATCAGGCATTATAGGAGAACATTTAGAGCTGTTAAACTGGCAAATTGAGTTTCAAAAAGTATTGAATAAAAGGCGGCTTTTAATTGTGGCCAGTTGTGTATTGTGTATTAAAAACACTTATTTCATAATGATATTTCCCCCCATTTTAAATTCTTATTATCCAGTGAAAGAATACATTTTTGTGATTTTTTAAAATAAAAGTTCAAAAGGATTTAATCTCACAGCCTTCTTTGATCATATTTACCAAGGGTGATAATATTTTTCAGCTGTTCAGTTGTTTTTAACATGTTTAAACCTGAAACAAGTAAACGAATCAGCAGTGAGACTTTAGCTGTCCCAAAGTTAAGTGCGTGGTCTCCGAAGTGCGCATTTGAAGTGCGAATGCGTCACCGCAGTGCGACAAAGGCTGACGAATTTCGAAAGCGACCTCAAATGCGCCCTTCAGTTCCCATGAAAACGAAGTGTACATCTGATGGACACTTCGCACCCTAACATATCCCAGAATCACTTGCGTGCATACGACGACGGTGTTTATATTCAAATAACAAGGCAGGTGAGAGTTCTGTGGGGGACTTCACATTGAAATGTAAGTATTGTGTTTTCATTTACCCAAATATCTAGCCAAAGTGTTAAAAGCGGTGTTTTTTTTTTCTTTTTTTACATAAAGCCCAGAAACAATAAGACAGTCAAGTCAAGATTATATATAGTATAAGGCAATTGTCTTTCCCTTTGTTGTGTTTTTGAAGTGCTGTCATGCAAGAGGTGTCTATAAATGTTTTAACCAAACTTTAGCACTTCAGAATTTAGTATGCATGTCCTGCTGTGTCATATTTTCTAATGTTAAGATCTCTTTGTTTTGTTTTTTTATGTTTTTTTTTTTACAAGTGTTTCCATTTTGTCATTTTAGTACTATTCTGGAGAAACTGAGGCTGCTGGGGAAAGACTTAATACAAAGTTAATAGACAATTTTTTGCTGAAATTCATTGTGCTGTTGTTGCAAACATGTCTACATATGGTCACCATGGTCAAGACAATAAATTACATAAAATCGCACCTTTGTAAGATATCAGTAAGCATTTTAACTAATATGTGTGTGTTTGTGTATTTTGTAGTTTTTCATATCATTAATGTTACATTATTCAAGTAAGTACCTGCATTTAAAGTTGTAATCCGACAAAGGACGCAGCAGAACCAGTGTAACTTGGCCTCGGTCTTGGTTATGCCGGAGGCTTCTCCACTTTGACGTAAAACATAAAAACAAAAACCGCTCTGGCTCCACCTCTCCTGACAGGATTGTCCTCTCGTCAGTGCTCCGCTCGCACCATTGCTATGCGACAGAGCGCTAATCGGAAACACCAGGTGGAGGAATTAGGAAATCATGCGAAGGCGGAGCATCCACGCACTTCAGAGGACCCTTCGTGCACTTTGGAGACTGGTCTTCGAAGTCCGTGGCCTTCGAAGTGCGTACACTCAACTTTGGGACACAGCTATTGTAAGCTCTAATCAATTCTAACAATAAATTTAAAGCTTATCTAGCGGCTGTAAGTGTCCAGACCTGGAAATGTCTGAAGTCTTCATGAGGGTGAGCTCTCATCGTCCAATCAGATCCTGAGCAGCTGATGATATCATTGTCATGTGATTAACCTGTTGTGTGTTTTATGTTTCAGGAGATCAGTGCAGAGAATTACTACAGCATCCCTCGAACCTCGACCACCAACATCACATGAGAGGAGTGACCACACACACACACACACACACACACACACACACACAAATGTTTGTTTGCTGATAACACTGAAGACATGAGCTGTAGTGGAGCGCGTGTTGAGTTTCAAGTTCCTTGGCATCCACATCTCAGATGACCTCACCTGGTCCCTAAACACCTCCACCCTGGTCAAAAAGGCACAGCAGTGCCTTTACTTCTTAGGGAGCCTTAAGAAAGTTCACCTGAGTCCCAGGATCCTTGCTGAATTCTACCGCTGTACCATTGAGAGCATACTCACAAACTGCATCTCAGGGTGGTCCAGCAATCGCTCCGTATCTGTCCACAGAGCACTCCAGCGGGTGGAGAACACCGGTCATCAGATCTGCGGCACACAGTTAACTTCCACTGAGAACATCTATCACAAGCGCTGTCTGGGCAGGGCAAGAAACATCATCAAGGAAACCTCTCACCCTAACCATGGACTTTTCACCCTCCTTCCGTCCGGCAGGTGTTACAGGTGTCTACACTCTCTAGTAAACTCAGGAAGAGCTTCTTCCCCGAGACTGACACTGAACACCACACCACCAATCTAACCTGCACCTGCTCTCTTACTGCACCGGTCACAGTACTTTACATACATGTATTGCACTACTCATATTTTACACAGACTGCACATGGTTCAAGCGATTACACTATAAACTGTCTAAAGTTGTTACTGTACATAGCACAGTAAACTATTTCTATAAAAATATCATTGCACTACTGTTATTTTGCACAGAATACATTGTTTAACAATACTATTGTACACTCAACCAACTGCATTTATTACCCCTTGCTTATGTTGCTGCTATTCATAATGCACAGATATATATAATCTTTCATTGCATTCCTATTTATATTCTGTACATACTCTGCTCAATACTGTATATAGCAGCTCCACTGTACATTCTGTATAGCTTCACTTACTCTGCACTAAATGTATACATAACACTATATTCTTGCACTTCTGGTTAAACGCTAACTGCATTCATTTTCACTTTTCACTTTCATTAGCTCTGTACTTGTACTCTGCATAATGACAATAAAGTTGAATCTAATCTAACCAGTCTTGGCGTCTGTTTGTAGAGTTTTCCACTATACTTCCTGCTAAACTCATGACATCTGAATACTGCAGAAATGCAAAAAAAAAAAAAAAAAAAAAAAAAAAAAACCCTAGTTGAACATTTTGCGATTACAAATCAGGGAGAAACCCAACTGTAACACAACTGTTGTTATTATTTGTATAGTCCAGCTGGTGGCGCTGATGTACTGTGGCCTGAAATAACAGCATCAGGATTCATTCTCAGTATAAGCCTCAAGGATCCACTGACAATCCTCCACAACTCAACTAATACAAATTATAAAACAGCTCGAATCTTATCATACTTCATCCGCCGACTCCGAAGATTCTTTTGTTTTCCATGTCTGTAATTATGAGTGTTTTACAGTACTGTAATACTGTGTGGTTTCTGACATTATCCGTTTAAAAATGAAGCTAATGAACTTACTTAAAATGTGCTCCAAAACAGTGGGTTATAGAGCTGTATGCGAGACATATTAGAGGTGAATTAGAGCTGTATAAGAGCTGTATTAAAGGTGTATTAGAGCGGTGTATTAGAGATGTATTAAAGGTGTATTAGAGCTGTATTAGAGATGTATTAAAGGTGTATTAGAGATGTATTAAAGGTGTATTAGAGCTGTATTAGAGATGTATTAAAGGTGTATTAGAGCGGTGTATTAGAGATGTATTAAAGGTGTATTAGAGCTGTATTAGAGATGTATTAAAGGTGTATTAGAGCTGTATAAGAGCTGTATTAAAGGTGTATTAGAGCGGTGTATTAGAGATGTATTAAAGGTGTATTAGAGCTGTATTAGAGATGTATTAAAGGTGTATTAGAGCTGTATAAGAGCTGTATTAAAGGTGTATTAGAGCTGTATAAGAGATGTATTAAAGGTGTATTAGAGCGGTGTATTAGAGATGTATTAAAGGTGTATTAGAGCTGTATAAGAGCTGTATTAAAGGTGTATTAGAGCTGTATAAGAGCTGTATTAAAGGTGTATTAGAGCGGTGTATTAGAGATGTATTAAAGGTGTATTAGAGCTGTATTAGAGATGTATTAAAGGTGTATTAGAGCTGTATAAGAGCTGTATTAAAGGTGTATTAGAGCTGTATTAGAGATGTATTAAAGGTGTATTAGAGCTGTATAAGAGCAGTATTAAAGGTGTATTAGAGCTGTATTAGAGATGTATTAAAGGTGTATTAGAGCTGTATAAGAGCTGTATTAAAGGTGTATTAGAGCAGTGTATTAGAGATGTATTAAAAGTGTATTAGAGCTGTATTAGATCTAAGAGGTGTATTAGAGCTGTATAAGAGCTGTATTAAAAGTGTATTAGAGATGTATTAAAGGTGTATTAGAGCTGTATTAGAGATGTATTAGAGGTGAATTAGAGCTGTATTAGGTCTAAGAGGTGTATTAGAGCTGTTTAAGAGCTGTATTAGAGATATATTAAATGTGTATTAGAGCTGTATTAAAGGTGTATTAGAGCTGTATTAGAGATGTATTAAAGGTGTATTAGAGCTGTATTAGAGATGTATTAGAGGTGAATTAAAGCTGTATTAGATCTAAGAGGTGTATTAGAGCTGTTTAAGAGCTGTATTAGAGATGTATTAAATGTGTATTAGAGCTGTATTAAAGGTGTATTAGAGCTGTATTAGAGATGTATTAAAGGTGTATTAGAGCTGTATTAGAGATGTATTAAATGTGTATTAGAGCTGTATTATAAGTGAATTAAAGCTGTATTAGATCTAAGAGGTGTATTAGAGCTGTTTAAGAGCTGTATTAGAGATGTATTAAATGTGTATTAGAGATCTATTAAAGGTGTATTAGAGCTGTATTAGAGATGTATTAGAGGTGAATTAGAGCTGTATTAGATCTAAGAGGTGTATTAGAGCTGTTTAAGAGCTGTATTAGCGATATATTAAAGGTGTATTAGAGCTGTATTAGATATTGTGTCCAAGCAACTGAAAAACATTAATTAAGAAAACAATGTCAATAATGCAAAATGAGAGTTCATCACTGAATTCAGTGATGTCATCTCTGTTCAGTTAAATAGTGTCTGTGCATTTATTTGCAATCAAGTCAATGATATCGCTGTAGATGAAGTGACCCCAACTAAGCAAGCCAGAGGCGACAGCGGCAAGGAACCGAAACTCCATCGGTGACAGAATGGAGAAAAAAACCTTGGGAGAAACCAGGCTCAGTTGGGGTCAGTTCTCCTCTGACCAGACGAAACCAGTAGTTCAATTCCAGACTGCAGCAAAGTCAGATTGTGCAGAAGAATCATCTGTTTCCTGTGGTCTTGTCCTGGTGCTCCTCTGAGACAAGGTCTTTACAGGGGATCTGTATCTGGGGCTCTAGTTGTCCTGGTCTCCGCTGTCTTTCAGGGCAGTAGAGGTCCTTTCTAGGTGCTGATCCACCATCTGGTCTGGATACGTACTGGATCCGGGTGACTGCAGTGACCCTCTGATCTGAACACAGACTGGTGTGTCTGGATTCCTTTTGAAGCTTGGAATGCAGCATGAAACAGAACAGAATCCCATTCATTGCATTCAAATTGAATTTAAATTGATTGGGAGATTTAAATTACATAACATTTTTTTTTGTTGTTCATAGAAATTCTGTGGAAAATTGATGTTCTTAAAAATAAAATGCAAAGAATACACAAATATTATGGCTTGTAGATGTCGGAAAGCTTAAAAACAAGACATCAAGTTAACATGTTCCTTTGTGTTACAAAGCTTAAGTAGAGGTGTGACCTCGGCATCCCTGCTAAATTCGCCCATTGGCCTCTGACCATCATGGCCCCCTAACAGTCCCCATATCTGCTGATTGGCTTCATCACTCCGTCTCCTCTCCATCAGTAAGCTGGTGTGTGTGTGTGTGTGTGTGTGTGTGTGTGTGGTGGGCGTTCTGGCGCAATATGGCTGCCGTCGCATCATCCAGGTGGATGCTGCACACTGGTGGTGGATGAGGAGATACCAACTGACTATGTAAAGCACTTTGAGTGCCTAGAAAAGCGCTATATAAATGTAAGGAATTATTATTATTATTATTATTAAGTATTTCAAAGTAGTCTAAAGTATTTAAGTTACTAAACCTTAGTAATCTAACGAAAATATGTTACTGATTACTTTTTAAAGTTTGTATTTTGTGACCTGTAGTGAAATATATTTTAAAAGTAACCTTCCCAGCCCTAGTTTCAGTCCTGCTGAAATAAGCTATTTCAGAGTAAACCACATTTCAGAAGGGTCCTTTGGGGAAATGAAAGTAAAAGCCAGAGCAGACTGGCATCTCTTGTGTTCCAGAACACATGATCTAGCAGAACATTTCTAACCCTAATCCAGTTTCAGTGATCACAGTCCTGACACGGAGAAAGACACACAACACTGGGCTCCTGACTAAAACCAACTTTTTCACTTTGAGGAAAAATATCTGCCTTTTTGACAACTGCACATCTCTGCCTCAAGAATGGCCTCCAGTAAACGTCCTTGTCTCCCCAAACACATCAGAACACTCGACGACATAACCTCGATTGTTAGCTATGCAGTCTATTTTTAGTTATTTTACTTCAGGTTTATTTGACAGACACAACGCATGTCAATAACTCATAAATCTACAATCTGCCAGAATCAGCCAGAAAGCTATTTTGCATCTGCAGTGTCTAGACATCTTTCTCAGATGGTAAAAGTGTGACCCTAAAAAAATATAAATAAATAATCTATACATAATATACATGATGATGATGATGATGATGATGGCAGAGTTACAAAATGAAGACTTCCTTTCTCAACTGAGAGCAGAACTTAAATCAGGACTATGCTCATAACTGATATGGGCCTCTATCAAGGTTTTTATTATTGGGGAAAAAAAAGGTCTCTTCTCTAATAAAATATGATTGGAATAGAACGCATCTTCACACGTCAAAGAAAGCAAATTAAAGGAAATTTACTGAAATTTACTGAAATGTTTTTGGATACTTTACCGTTCTGAATTACAAAAAGACTAACACACAGAAACAAACATGGCTGCCAAAGAAGGAAACTCAAACTCTGGAATCCAGGCTGTGGTGAAGTTTGTGTCAAATATGACTGTAAGGTGTTTCTCTGTCAGAATCAGGGCATCAGATCAGCAGTGTACCTGCAGTCACCCTCTCTACAGCCGTTCACACTCACCATGTGCTTTCAGTCAGTTTGATCTGGATTCACTTCACTTCGACTCTGTCCCTGTAACCCAGATAGCACACGTACGTCTGCAAGATGTCTGTTAAAGATCTCTTGATCTGCTATGATGACTTGATCTACACACTCAAATGATAAAAGCACTTGCGCTGTACAATCTATTGAGACTGTGTCTGTTCCCCGAATAGTTAGGTCAAAAAATAAATTTAATATAGAATCTAGAAAAAAATCTTATTGTGATTAAACCAGAAAACAATTTTTAAAGTTTAGGCTCATAAATATTAGATCACTCACACCCAAAGCAGTTATTGTAAATGAAATGATCACAGATAACAGTTTTGATTTACTCTGCTTGACTGAAACCTGGCTAAAACCAAATGATTATTTTGGTCTAAATGAGTCTACTCCACCAAACTACTGTTATAAGCACGAGCCCCGTCAGACTGGTCAAAAATATATAGTGATATTCTCAATGTTACCCAGAAAACAGGATACAGGTTTAACTCTTTTGAAATACTTCTGCTAAATGTTACTCTGTCAGACATGCAAAAGAAATCTAATGTATCTCTTGCTCTGGCTACTGTGTATAGACCACCAGGGCCGTATACAGAATTCCTAAAAGAATTTGCAGATTTCCTGTCAGACCTTCTAGTTACAGTTGATAAGGCGCTAATCATGGGAGATTTCCGCAGAATCCTGTGTCAATGCTTTCGTTCCTGCGCTACTGAAACTCACTGGCTCCGCTGACGTCACTCGAGTGGCGCAGCGGATGCGTGCGTGCGCGCTCGCGAGCAGCGGGGGTCTAGTGATGGGAAGTTCGGATCATTTTACTGACTCGGTCCTTTGAGTCTCGTTCAGCAAAATGAGAGAGTCATTTTTTCGAGTCATTTCGTAAACGCAAACGTTGATCACACTTCAAACAATACAGAACTATAACGCTATGAGAAACAGAGCAGATTAATCCAAGGTTAAGCTCAGCTCACCTCATATCTGACCAGTGTTCGAGTCCTTCCCCTCCTTCATCACGAGACAGACCCATAAACTAAACCTATGGAAGAGAATTGATTAGTTCAACACGTGATGTGACAGTTTGGATAGAGAAATTAATTTCCTTTCAAAAGTGTGCATGGTTACTAATAATTATTATCATCAATATTATAATTATTATTTACTCTTACAGTTATGTGTTGCGTTTTTGGCCTCAAATTGTAGCTTTTTACTTCTTACAGTATATAAATGTGTGCATTTCTGTCATAATGGTTATTTTCCACGCACTGAATGTAGTGACAAAGGTAATAAATAGTTGGTTATTATTATAATTGAGTCTCTTTCCGACTGCTTAGGTAAAGCTTATGGGGATGTCACAGGATGAACAAACGACTCGGAAAACCCAAAGACTCGAAAGAGGTGAACTAATTTCAGTACAGACCTCATAGAATGCTGCGCATGCGCTACTGAAAGAAACACGCCCCGAGACGACTCGTTCCCTGTAACATTAAAGATTCGTTTATAGAGAACTATGATTTCATCATCAACCGGACCGCAGACAGAAAAGCAGCAAGATAGCGCTCCTCATTTCCACATTACTGAACAAGGCAAGTTTATTTATCTATACTACCGGTCAAAAGATTGGGATCAGTAAGTTATTTAATGTTTTTACAGGAGTTTCTTCTGCTCACCAAGGCCGCGTTTATTTGATGAAAAAATATTGAGAATAATGTAATATTGTGAAATATTATTACGATGTAAAATAACGTTTTTAAAAATATATACATTAAAATTAAACGCATTCCTGTGATGCAACGCTGAATTTCCATCAGCCGATACTCCAATATCACATGTTTGCGTATTCCAAAACATCTTTTATTGCTTTTAACATTGAGGTCAAGCAATATGTAAACACGATTAAGTAGGCTATTCTCTTAATCAAAAGGCAACAAAAACTGTGAAGGTGTGTAAACAATTTGATATATTTTTGTAAGTCCGTACTTCCCTTGGCAAAATGTGATGATGTGAGTATTTTGTTTATTTTTTTGTTTATGTTAAAATACTTGCAATGTTGGAAACTGCACAATATTTTTATAATGGAGATGAACGCTCATTTAAAAAAAAAAAAAAAAAAAAAAAAAAAAAAAAAAAACTCCAATATCACATTACCCTTCAGAAAATATTTTAATTTTGATGATTTATTATCAGTGGTGCTTAATATTTTTTGGAACCTGTGATACTTTTTTAAATAGAAATATTTTCTAACAATATATTACCGCAAAGCTAATCAAGTGTCCTCTCAGATTGTTATGCCAAGTGGATTTTAAATGCGGCTTCCAAAAGACGAAAAAAATAGCCGTTTAATATTTTCTATATTTAATACATTCACTACGGGGTGATTATAACGTTCAGCGAGTCATATGGGAAGTTCGATTCTTTTCCGCGATCCGGTTCTTTCGGACGGTTCGATTCAATAAACTGGTTAAAAAAAAAACGGTTCACCGGTTCTTTTACGCTCGACGTAATGACGTCATTGGCGATGACGTAATGGCGTTAAGTCTAATATATAAATATATAAAGTCAGTAATCATAACTTTAGTCAGTTAAAAACCTCATAATCATGAAAAGTTTACAATTAACTTTTGCAACAATGCACCCAAATACAGTAACAGCAATAATGTGCATAGGAGGATTTAAGTCTTGAAGATATAAAGTAAATAAATTAGGTGTCAACACCGTAGAAAACATGATCCACTTACTATACATAATCCATTGCGATGTATTTGTTATTAAATGAACTTACGTTTCATCAGATTGGCCTTCATTCAAGCCCTCGGTTTACCCGTGCTTATTAGCACAGAATCAGAATCAATCACCAAAAGAATCAGTTCGGTTCAGACGCTCTGTGTGTCGGTTGGCCCATCCCTTATTCCTATTAAACATAGAGTCTATAGAGTCTTAATTATTGCCCAACTTCCCTGAAAACCCCTTTGGCCTACACATAATCTACAATATACAGATTAGAAACATTCATCTTGCGTCCGACAGAAACGGTTCTCAGTTCAGTGTACTGGTGATCCGAAAACCGAAGCAACCGGTTCTTGACTCGAGAACGAGAAGTGAGAACTGCTCCAGCAGTGGGCGTGTTCGTTCATTATCTGGCTCGGTGTTCATCTTCAGTTCTCTCTTCACAGCAGTTCAGTCAGTGTACTGTTTGAGTACATGAATTACTCAGGGATATTGGTTTGTTTGAACTCAGAGGGAGTGTCAGTCAAGTTAAAAAAGTTAACAATTTAAGTAATTTGTGGATTAATGCGTATTTGAGATGTGAACCGTTTCAAATGATTCAGTTCGATTTGGTGAACTGGATCAACCTGTCACTAAGAAGAACCAGTTAATTTGAACGATTGGTTCGTGAATCGGAAATCACTAGTCATATCATCCGCTGCCAAATCAGATCTGCGTTTGTTTGCTGGCTGGCGCTGAGCCAGAGACAGACATGTTTCTACAGAGCTGTGTATTATACAAAATCACACATGATGCTGTTGAGCTCATGAATGGATTGGCCAATCAGATTTTACTGTTTAACTCTTTCTAGCGAATTCTCTCGTCAAGACAAGTCACCTGAACAGCATTAAATAAGAAATCATATATGTGAATTCTGCAAAAAGGCAGTTCATCATTGAATAAAGTGATGTCATCATCTCAGTTCAGTTTAAATAGTATCTGTGCAATCATTTACAATCAAGTCAATGATATTGCTGTAAATGAAGTTCCCCCAACTAAGCAAGCCAAGTGTAGATGTGTGTATGAATCTGTAAGATATTAATTTATTGTGTAAACAGCTTCAGTGATTTTAATGGGAGTTTTTGAGAGTGCTTGAACTTTGCTTTCTTTTTGTATAATGAATGTATACTGCCTAACTTGCAATGTTTTTATTCACATTAACTTTCAATGTTAAATTCCCATTAAATATAAACTCAGTTCTAGATCAGCTCTAGGCATGATCAGGCAGATATAGTCCTCTTTTCCACATTTTGACGTAGAGATGTGAGGGTGTGTTTGAACGAGGCGTTAGTCTCAACTTTGAAAAAGGATATCTCGGTGGATTAGAAACTTTAGTCTTTGCAACTTTACAGATCTTCTTTATGCACCAAGAGCTTGTATCACTCCAAAGAGAAAAGAAGATAAAGAAAAACATAATGAGTGCATGACACCTCTGACTAACGTTCGAAAGTTCTTTCTTTTTTGAAAGAAATTTATTCTTTTATTCAGCAAGGATGGGTTACAAAAAGTGACAAAAAGTTATAGCAAAGACTTATATTGTTAGAAAAGATAAACTGTTTAGCTTTGCATCACTGAAATACAGGTGCATCTCAATAAATTAGAATGTTGTGGAACAGTTCATTTATTTCAGTAATTCAACTCAAATTGTGAAACTCGTGTATTAAATAAATTCAGTGCACACAGACTGAAGTAGTTTAAGTCTTTGGTTATTTTATTTGTGATGATTTTGGCTCACATTTAACAAAAACCCACCAATTCACTCTCAACAAATTAGAATACTTCATAAAACCAATAAGAAAAACATTTAGTGAATTGTTGGAAATTATGTTCATTTGTACATGTATAAACCTGATTCCATAAAAATTGTCAATAAAAAACAGAATGCAGTGAAGTGGAAGTATCAACATAGATGACATATCAAATGTTTAAACTGAGAAAATGTATCATTTTAAGGGAAAAATAAGTCGATTTTAAATTTCATGGCATCACCACATCAAAAAAAAAAGTTGGGACAAGGAAATGTTTACCACTGTGTGGCATCCCCTCTTCTTTTTATAACAGTCTGCAAACTTCTGGGGACTGAGGAGACAAGTTGCTCAAGTTTAGGAATAGGAATGTTGTCCCATTCTTGCAGGCTGGCCATTTCAGTACCCAGATCCTTCTTCTACACAGCCATGATGTGGTAATTGATGCAGTATATGGTCTGGCATTGTCATGTTGGAAAATGCAAGGTCTTCCCTGAAAGGGACGACGTCTGGATGGGATCATATGTTGTTCTAGATCTTGGATATATCTTCCAGCATTGATGGAGTCTTTCCAGATGTGTAAGCTGCCCATGCCAAACACACTCATGCAACCCCATACCATCAGAGATGCTTCTGAACTGAGCAACGATAACAACTTGGGTTCTCTCCAGTTTTCCAAAAATAACTTCAAATTTTGATTCGTCTGACCACAGAACAGTTTTACACTCTGCCACAGTCCATTTTAAATGAGTCTTGGCCCCGAGAAAACACCTGTGCTTCTGGATCATGATTAGATATGGTTTATTTTTTGACCTATAGAGTTTTAGCAGGTAACAGTGAATGACACAGTGGATTGTGTTCACTGACAATGTTTTCTGGAAGTTTTCCTGAGCACATGTTGTGATTTCCATTACATTATAATTCCTGTATGTGATGCAGTGCTGTCTAAGGGCCTGAAGATCACGGGCATCCAGTATGGTTTTGACCCTTGACCCTTACACACAGAGATTGTTCCAGATTATCTGAATCTTTGGATGATATTATGCACTGTAGATGATGATAACTTCAAACTCTTTGCAATTTTTCTCTGAGAAACTCCTTTCTGATATTGCTCCATTATGTTTCGCCACAGCATTGGGGGAATTGGTGATCCTCTGCCCATCTTGACTTCTTAGAGACACTGCCACTCTGAGAGGCTCTTTTTAAACCTAATCATGTTGTCAATTGACCTAATAAGTTGCAAATTGGTCATCCAGCTGTTCCTTATATGTATATTATTGCTACCTGTCCCAACTTTTTTGTAATGTGTAGCTCTAATGAAATCCAAAATGAGCCAATATTTGGCATGAGATTTCAAATCATTTAATTTCATTTCATTTATTTATTCTCTTTTCATGGTAATGCAACACAAAATACCACAACAACAAACCAAAAAACACACAAAAATACATTCCATGACAAGAAGAACAGGAGTAAGATGAAGAAAAAAAAAATCTTATAAACTCCTACCCCATTCTTATATTAAGAAAATTACAAATTACAAATTAGATGGCCTCACTGACATGACATATATAAAAAAAATAAAAATAAAAAAACAAACAAACAAAAAAACAACAACGATGCAATAATGACGACTCCAGCAACAAAAACAATGTCGAAACCATCATTTTTGTTATAGTTTTAATGATTTTCACATTCATCTTCGTACAAATTAAATATCTTCTGTTTATACTTATATTTAAATTGAAGAATATTTGAACAACATTTTAAATCATTTTCTAGAAAATTCAATTTTTTCACATCAGAAACTGAAACACACATTTGTTTGAGGGTATTTCCAGCAAAAGTATTTTAAGGTATTTGTTTAAAATCATTATTTCTTCTGCTTGTCTCAATATTAACAGTAAAAAGGGTTTGCAATCCATGTGGTAACAGGCAGTGTTTCGCTTTATGAACAACTAATAAAGTTTGTAAAGAAACCAAATCCTTCAATTTGAGTAGTCCTGACCTCAGAAACAGTCCTGTAGTATGTTCTCTTGGAGCAACTCCATTAATTATTCTTATAACCCTTTTTTGCAAAATAAATAAGGGCATTAAATTAGTAAAATAAGAGTTTCCCCATACCTCCAAACAATACATCAAATATGGCAAAATAAAGGAACAATATAAGATTCTCATTGCCTTATAATTTAACATAAACTTTACTTTGCTCAAAACGGCAATGTTTTTAGAAATTTTATTTCTTACATAAGCTATGTGTGACTTCCATTTAAATTTTTCATCAATGAGTACTCCTAAAAACCTAAATTCTGACACTCTCTCAATAATTATTCCATTTAAAGTCAAACTAACATTATCAGGACATTTTTGATTTGTAAACAACATAAATTTTGTTTTACTTAAGTTTAATGACAGTTTATTTTTATTAAACCATTTCTGAAGTAGGACCAATTCTTGTTCAATAATTTTCATTAATATGTTTAATTTTTTCCCCCGATACAAAAAAATGTGTATCGTCCGCAAAAAGAACAAAACGCAAAATCTTTGAATAGTCACAGAGGTCATTAATATATAAAATAAATAATTTAGGCCCCAGCACAGAGCCTTGAGGGACTCCACACTGTATTGTTACCAACTTAGATTCATGGCCTATATACTCTACATATTATTGTCTATTTTCTAAGTAACTAATAATCCAATTTAATACTACACCTCTAATTCCATATGTCTGTAATTTAGATATCAATATAGCATGATCAAGAGTGTCAAAGGCCTTTTTAAGGTCAATAAAAACTCCAACTGTGTGATTTTTATTCTCCAATTCTGTAGTAATGTCTTCTGTGATTTTCATCAAAGCCATAGCTGTTAAGCGGGTACTTCGAAACCCAAACTGATTATCATGTATCAAAGAATGTTTTTCAAGAAAACAATCAAATTGTTTAACAAAAAGCTTCTCCAGAATTTTTGAAAATTGAGAAAGCAAAGATATAGGCCTATAATTTGTGAGACTATGTCTATCACCAGATTTAAAAAGGGGAATAATTTTAGCCACCTTCATTTTATCTGGGAAGAAACCTGTATCAAAAGACAAATTAATTATATAGTTTAATGGTCTAATAATACAACGTATAGTTTCTTTAACAATATACATATCTAAGCCATCACTATCGCATGAAAATTTGCTTTTTAATTTAGAGACAGTGGAAATAATTTCACTCTCACTAACTTCATTTAAAAAAAGGGACTGCATGACTCTGCTTTCACCTGTCCAGCTTTTATTTTCATCATGTGATGGTATAGTTTTGGCAAGATTTGAACCAACATTGACAAAAAATGAATTAAATTCATCAGCCATTTTTTCACCACTTATCTCAACGTTCTGTTCATTCATTAAGTATAATGGCTGACTATAATTCATTTTACTGCCCATAACCTCCCTTAAGACTTTCCACATTCTTTTGATATTGCTTTTGTTTTCCATCAACAAATTTGTATAATAATCTTTTTTTGCACATCTCATTATAGAAGTCAGCTTATTTTTATAAGCTTTATATTTTTTTTCTGCGTTTACGGTCCGATATTTTACAAAATCCAGATAAAGCTTATTCTTCTTTTTACAAGATTTCAATATACCCTTCGTTAACCAAAGCTTATTATTATTTCTTGCTTCATCATTCAATATTTTTATTGGGCAATTTTTATTATATAACCATAGATACTTTTCAAGAAAGAATTCATAAGCCTTATTTACATTATTTGTACTATAAACATTGTCCCAGTGTTCTTTCATAAGATCATCCCTAAATCTGTTTAATCTTTCCTCAGTTCTCAACCTAATAACTTTACTAAACTTTTCTTTATTTATTTTAACTTCACAGAAGTGAGTTAGAAATATCGGCAAATGATCAGTTGTGTCATTTATCAAAAGACCACTTTTGACTGTTTTTTCCAATATATTTACAAAAATGTTATCAATTAATGTGGCACAACTGGAGGTTATTCGGCTAGGCCTAGTAATGGTAGGATAAAGGCCTCTGCTATACATTAAATCTAGGAAATCTAAACTACTAGTATGATTAGACACATTCAAGAGATTTATATTGAAGTCCCCGCAAATTACAGACACTTTATTTTCATTCATCCCAACTAATAATTGCTCCAGCTTGTTATTAAATACTGTAATACTAGACCCTGGAATTCTATATAAGCATGTGACAACAATATTCCTCTGTTTCTTCATTTCGATCTCAACAATTAAACATTCCATTAAATCTTCTGTTGCAGTAGTCATACACTCAATTGTTTTGCATTTCAGATCACTACTAACATATAGAGCAACCCCACCTCCTCTCTTATTAATCCGATTAACATAAAACAATTCATAACCCTCAAAATAAAATTCTGCACCTTTCTCATCTGTTAACCAGGTCTCAGACAAAGCTATAACAGTACATTTATTTTGTAATGTGTTCAAATAATCATGTATTTTACTAAAATTTGAATACAGGCTTCTACAATTCAAATGAATAAGAGAAAATTTCACTTTGAACATTTGATATGATATTTATATTCTATTGTGAATAAAATATAAGTTTATGAGATTTGTAAATTATTCCATTCCTTTTTTACTCACAATTTGTATAGTGTCCCAACTTTTTTGGAATCAGGTTTGTACTCACTTACTGCCTCAGTTCAGCGTGGCATGGAGGTGATCAGTTTGTGGCTCTGCTGAGGTGGTCTGGAAGCACAGGTTTCTTTGACAGTGGCCTTCAGCTCATCTGCATTGTTTGGTCTCTTGTTTCTCATCTTCCTCTTGACAATAGCCCTTAGATTCTCTCTGGGGTTCAGGTCTGGTGACCAACAGCATGGTCATTTAACCAACTTTTGGTGCTTTTGGCAGTGTGGGCAGGTGCCAAACCCTGCTGGAAAATGAAATCAGCATCTTCAAAAAGCTGGTAAGCAGAAGGAAGTATGAAGTGCTCCAAAATTTCTTTGTAAACGAACCAGTGACTTTGGTTTTCAAAAAAACACAACACCAGTGGATGACATTGAAAAAGTGAAAGTCGTGAAATTTGCCAAGTATGTTAACCCATACTCAGAATTTGTGCTCTGCATTTAACCCATCCAAGTGCACACACACAGCAGTGAAAAGTAAACACACACCTGGAGCAGTGGGCAGCTATATATCAGGTGCCTGGGGAGCAGCGGGGGGTTCAGTTCCTTACTCAAGGGCACTTTAGCCATGGGTATTGAGGGTGGAAGAGAGCGCTGTTCATAAACTTTCCTCCACCTACAACTCCTGCCAGCACCAAGACTCGAACCTGTGACCTTCAGGTTACAGGTCCAACTTTCTAACCGTTAGGCTAAAGCATGACCATCACAGACTGTGGAAACTTAAAACTGGACTTCAAGCAGGTTTTGCTATGAGCTTCTCCACCCTTCCTCCAGACTCTAGGACCTTAATTTCCAAATGAAATACAAAACTTGCTCTCATCTGAAAAGAGGACTTTGGACCACTGTTCAACAGTCCAGTTCTTCTTCTCCTTAGCCCAGGTAAAACGCCTCTGATGTTGTCTGTGGTTCAGCAAATTCCTTGACACGTCTGTGTGTGGTGCTCTTGATGACTTGACCCGAGTCTCAGTCCATTCTTTCTGAGGTTCACTCAAATTCTTGAATATATTTTGCTTGACGATCCTCATAAGGCTGCGGTTCTCTCGGTTGGTTGTGCATCTTTTTCTTCCAAACCTTTTCCTTCCACTCAACTTTCTGTTAACATGCTTGGATACAGCACTCTGTGAATAGCCAGCTTCTTTGGTAATGAATGTTTGTGTCTTACCCTCCTTGTGAAGGGTGTCGATGATTTTCTTGTGGACAACTGTCAGATCATCAGTCTTCCCCATGATTGTGTAGCCCAGTGAACCAAACTGAGAGACCATTTTGAAGACTCAGGAAACATTTGCAGGTGTTTTGAGTTGATTAGCTGATTAGCATGTCACCATATTCTAAGTTGTTGAGATAGTGAATTGGTGGGTTTTTGTTAAATGTGAGCCAAAATCATCACAATTTAAAAGAACCATAGTCCTAAACTACTTCAGTCTGTGGGTATTTGAATTTATTTAATACACGAATTTCAAAATTTGAACTGAATTACTGAAATAAATGAACTTTTCCATGACATTCTAATTTATTAAGATGCACCTGTATATTATATTTTAAAGTATATTAAAATAGAGATGTTGTGATAACAAATTGCAATATTAGTGGGTTTTTTTCTGTATTTTTGATCAAATAAACACAGCCTTCATGAGCAGAAGAGATTTCTTTAAAAAAACATTTAGTCTGGCTGATCCCTAACTTTTGACTGGCAGTGAATCGCTTCAGGCTTCTCAAATTCTATGCTAAAGTGTCGTCATTATTTTTGCTAAAAAATTGTTTGTATTAGTTCATTAAGAGATTCCTGTGATGTTTTTGTTGCAGTGAAATCAATCGGTTTGCCATGGACGGGTGTGCGCAGATGTGTAAATGTTTCCTGATCCTGTTTAACTTTCTGTTCGCGGTGAGTTTTCATCAATATTTACTCTTCTATCGGTTAAATGCCATCTCCTTAGATAAAAGCCTGCTAAAAGCACCATCAATACATTTGAATATGTAAATTAAGTGCTACCTAGACAGCACAAATACATCTGCAAAACGTCTGTAGAAGATCTCTTGATCTGGAAGCATCTACTGTGTGCAAACATCTGACAGACGTTTATAAGATGTCAGTTTTACATACATTCTAAATCATAAACATCTTAAAGTCACCTCAGAGACGTCTATTTGACATCTGATAGGAAACGTCCTGAGAGCTGTGACGGGTGTCTTCAGCACAGTAGAGGCACAGCAGTTGTTCAGTGTGTGTGTGTGTGTGTGTGTGCTGTTGTGTCTGAGGGCTGTGGTGTCTCCATGTCTTGCAGCTGGTGGGGTTCGGTCTGGTGGCTCTAGGAATGTGGCTCCGGTTTGGAGCAGAGACCCGTGGGTTCTTCGACATCGATCTGAACACTGCTCAGTTCAACATCGGTGTGTTCTGCTGCTGTTCCTGTCTGGCTGGTGTGAAATAGCTGGTGTTTGAGCTTGTGTGTGTGTGTGTCCACAGGAGTGTCGGTGCTGGTGGTCACCGGGTGCCTGATGCTGGTGATGGCCATCATCGGTGACTGTGGTGCCTGCAACAACAGCAAAGCAGCTCTCGGTGTGGTGAGCATCACTGCAGAAACAACAGCACTTGAGAAGAATCTGAACACAGCTGTTAAAACCCTTAATACAGAAGGACAAAACTCTCATTTTTAGACACATTTTTTAAACCTGTAAAATGCAATTCTCCTCTAATGTCACTAATCAATCCAACACTACAGCACAACTCTTCTTGCCCTTCAGTTTTCTGGCCTGCTGACCGTTCTGATCATCATTGAAATCGCAGCTGGTGTGATGGCCTTCATGTGGAGTGACCGGGTAAACCACACACACACACACACACACACACAGGTGTCTGTATAACAGAGCTGATTTTAAGGTGTGTGTGTTGAATTGCAGGTGTCAGGTGAGTTGGTGAACTTCTATGCCACAATCTACGCTCAGTATCTCAACACCAGGAGCCCCGCTCAAGCCGTCACCCTAAAACTGTTCCACAACACTGTAAGATACACACACTCTCTCTCTCTCTCACACACTCACACACACACTCGAACATGTGGTCTGACAGGGATGTGTGTGTGTTTCAGTTCGACTGCTGCGGTGTCGGTGGATCGATTGAGATGTTTGTGCGAGACACCTGTCCAAAAGCCAGCTTCCTGGAGAAGCTGATGTATTCTGTGAGTCACTTCCTGTTTTTCTTGCTCTGACTCTCTGGCTGTGTGTTGTGTGAGGAGTGCAGGCTCTCATCTGTGTGTGTGTGTTTGTGTGTGTGTGTAGAGCTGTCCCAGTGTGATCGATGAGGTCTTCGACGCGAACGCACCGCTAGTGTTGGGAGGGTTTCTGGGGACGGCAGGAATCATGGTGAGTCCGTTAAGAGCTCTCTAAAACACTTAACAAATCTCAGTGCAGTAAACTGTCTTTTAAAATGACCAAACTCAGCAAACACATTATTGATGAAATATACTATTCACAGAAAAACAGACATGATTCCAATATATGAACAAGTGTTTTCCTCCCATTAGGGATGTTACCGTATTTTTCGGACTATAAGTCGCGGTGGACTATAAGTTGCATATGTTTAGAACCAAGAGTTCACATTACCGTCTCCAGCCGCGAGAGGGCTCTCTATGTCTTCAGTGTAGACTACAGGAGAACTGAGCAGCATAGAGCGCCCTCTCACGACTGGAGACGGTAATGTTTTCTCTTATTCATTTCTCTTGGTTCATGACGAATTAATTTTGATAAATAAGTCGTACCTGACTATAAGTCGCAGGACAAGCCAAACTATGAAAAAAAGTGTGACTTATAGTCCAGAAAATACGGTAATTTCTGTTATTTTTCCTAAACGACGTTTGTTAACAAGATTATTTTAAATTAGAATTGAACTAAATTAGAAAGGATAAGTGTCTGTGTGGCGTTGAAAATACTAAAATGTCTTTCCCAGGGATTAATTTTACATGCGCACATGAGGATTCACATGGTCTTCACATCACATCACGCACCTGCAGCACTTCTGTGATCGGAGAAAAACATCATAATGCTATAGATTTATTATAACATAATAAATAAATAGCTAATAAATAGGCCTACACAAAAATATATATTTTTACTTGAATAATAAATTACAAAAATGAACAAAAAAATGTAGTTTCAGTTCATGTTTGTGCTGCGCGAAAGGAAGCCAGATTGCAGAAAGTGGCATCCTATTTTTCTTTAGGCTTATTTTACACACACAGATTAGTTTTTATTGTGAATGTACACAAATAAAGGCAAACCGTTTACAATTACGATCATCTTTGTGACTCAAAGAAGTTTCCTCTGTTAGAAGGGAAAAACTCAAGTGATTGCGCTGGTGCTGCACACACACACAAGCTTTGATACCTTGACAAAATAGTCTGTTCTTTATCATAATAAAATACAGCCTGTCAAACATATGAAATAAAAAAAAACAAAAAAAAACCACACTGCTCCATTTAAATATGTAATAAAATGTGTGCTGTTAAGTATTATCACTGTACCGCCATAATGTTATACAAAACATTTTGTTTTATGTGGATATTGGAACACGGCTATTTTTATCCTTGTTCTTTTTTAAATAGGCTACTGTTAATTGAAAGGATTTGTTGTGGATTGAGGTGAACTAAAATAGCATAGATGTTTACAGCGTTTATTTATAATGTTTGTAAACATTTCGCGTTGGCATTAGGCATATTTCTGGATGAAATTATAAAATGTGACTTATCCATAGGCTACACAACATGTTTTTTTATGTAAATTTAGAAGCAAACCTTTTTAAATATTTTGATAAATTTCTGAAAATAAATAACTTTTTTAATAATTTAACTGATTGGGCCCTATCTTGCACCCAGCGCAATTGACTTTATACACCGACGCATGTGTCATTCCTATTTTGCACCTGCGCAAAGCGCGCTTTTCCCTCCACAGAAGCACGTCGCTAAACTAGTGAATGAACTTGCGCTGCCTGGGCGGTTCAGCGCAAAAAAGGAGGCGTGTTCCGGCTCAAACAATCCCTGGTGCTATTTTGCTGTTCCATTAAACAATTGCGCCACTGACCAGAAAAAACCTAGTCTAAAGTCAGTGGCGCGTTGCGCGTTGTTCATTATGCTATTTTAAGGGCGCATGCTTGACCATAATGTATAGCGTGCACAACGCGCATTCACTTTGCTCATGTAATCTACACAGATGCAACAGTTATTTTTGCAAATCATAAATTGTTACACTGAAAAAATATTAACACTTGACCTGACGGAAATCATTGTGGTGTGCCACGAAGATGTGAAAAAATAGGCATAAATCTAGCTTACAAATTATTCAGGCTAATTGTAGTAATTAAGGATCAGACCTGTTTGAGGTCATATATGTATATAAGGACATCTGATAAATTGGTTTGTCCGTCAAGAACCAGGAAAAAAAATCGATGAAACAATTGTGGCTATTTCCTCCCACGCCTGTTTAACCGACGCTATTTTGGGTGGGTTTCTCCCATCCCCATACAACACAACTTCTCTGTCTTTCACTGCTCTTACAAGAACATCAGTCTCCTCGGCTGTGAACCGCTCCTGGCGTGCGCCTGGTAAATACGCCATAATAATAGCAATCCATAATGGAACTTGCGCACCTGCTTTTAAAGGGAATGTTGGATGATGCTCTGATTGGTTTATTTCACGTTACGCCCAAACCACACCTATGAATAATGAAGCTACTTCAGACCAACCCATTTTAGATTTGCGCCGGGCGCAAGAGCCATTTATCCCGCCGGGAAAATAGCAACAGCGCCGAGACCCGCCCACAAAGTTACTTGCGCTTTGACACTTGCGTTCCAGATCGTTAAAATAGGGCCCATTGTATTAATCTGTCAAAATTCTTAACAGTCGGTTAACATCCCTACCTTCCATAAAAGAAAACCGTTATAAGCACTTAACATATAAAGCGTGAAGAGTAGCGGCCCTAGTACTGAGCCTTGAGGTACTCCATACTGCACTTGTGATCGATATGGTACATCTTCATTCACTGCTACGAACTGATATAAGTACGATTTAAACCATGCTAATGCACTTCCATTAATGCCAACAAAGTGTTCAAGTCTATGCAAAAGAAGCAATGACGGGTTAGGTTTAGGTGTAGGGTTGGTGAAGGGCTATAGAATATATAGTTTGTACAGTATAAAGAACCCGTGAACCCCTATATACATCATTTAACCCCTGTGTGTGTGTGTTTGTGTCGCTCCTTGCCTGCCTCTCGACACCCGGCTCATCATATGACTTCTCTCTCTCTCTGTGTGTGTGTGTGTCTCTGCTCAACAGCTGGTGGCACTCGTCTGCAGCTGTTTGCTCTATGGTAACCTCAAGCCATCTTACTATTCTCCACCCATCTACTGAACCTCCACTCTTCTGCTGATGGTTGGATGACTTCGGTCAAAGGTCAAGGGATTCACTCTTGTGTGTGTGTGTGTGTATGTGTCAATCTCTTTAAAATTCCTTCTCAATTCTTCAATCTAAACCGAGGCGAATTAAAGTCGACAGAATTTCACAGAAATCAAATTTGTTCTGCTGTAGTTTGTAATGCCTCTTTTCATTTATCACTCATATTAAAACTAGATGCTGTTTAGACTTTTGGTTTTACTGCATTAATGTTGTGGATCGAAGTCATTTCTTCAGTTTTGAATTCTGCATGATAATGTTACACTGTAACTCACTGTCTGTTACCATCTCGTCCTGAATATTGAATTGTCTTGCTGTACAATTAAAATCTGAATGTTTCTTGTTTGTTTTTACTGTGATACATTAAAGAAACCTCCACAAAGCCATCACTGTGCAGTTTGTTTCATCAGAGGTCAAAGTTCAGGAGTAATCATTGCAGCACATGAATCCAGATCATCATTTATTCATCGAAAGCATCAGTGCAGTTCTCAAATGTAAAGACATGTACGGTTTAAGTCAGTGTCATCACTGGAGCTCTCAGAGCGATTCTGTGTGGAATGATGTGAAATAAACTAAAGCAAAAACATGAGCTGTCACGATTGCAGGACACCACAGGCAGTGAAGGATAACACTTTAATGAATAAAAATATCACCGACCCTCTTCAATATCTACATTAATGAATAAGCGATGATCCTAGAACAATCAGCAGCACCTGGCCTCACACTACAGGTGCTGGTCATATAATTCGAATATCATCAAAAAGTTTATTTATTTTACTAATTCCATTCAAAAAGTGAAACTTGTATATTATATTTATTCATTACACACAGACTGATACATTTCAAATGTTTATTTTTTCTTTTGATGATTATAACTGTCAAATAAGGAAAATCCCAAATTCAGTATCTCAGAAAATTTGAATATTGTGAAAAGGTTCAATATTGAAGACACCTGGTGCCACACTCTAATCAGCTAATTAACTCAAAACACCTGCAAAGGCCTTTAAATGTTCTCTCAGTCTAGTTCTGTAGGATACACAATCATGGGGAACACTGCTGACCTGACAGTTGTCCAAAAGATGACCATTGACACCTTGCACAAGGAGGGCAAGACACAGAAGGTAATTGCAAAAGAGGCTGGCTGTTCACAGAGCTCTGTGTCCAAGCACATTAATAGAGCGGCGAAGGGTAGGAAAAGATGTGGTAGAAAAAAAGTGTACAAGCAATAGAGATAACTGCACCCTGGAGAGGATGGTGAAACTAAACCCATTCAAAAATGTGGGGGAGATTCACAAAGAGTGGACTGCAGCTGGAGTCAGTGCTTCAAGAACCACTACACACAGACGTATGCAAGACATTTCAGCTTCGCATTCCTTGTGTCAAGCCACTCTTGAACAACACACAGCGTCAGAAGCGTCTCGCTTCAAAAAGGACTGGACGGCTGCCGAGTGGACCGCAGTTATGTTCTCTGATGAAAGTAAATCGGGGTCCCAGAGTCAGGAGGAAGAGAGGAGAGGGACACAATCCACGTTGCTTGAGGTCCAGTGTAAAGTTTACACAGTCAGTGATGGTTTGGGGTGTCATGTCATCTGCTGGTGTTGGTCCACTGTGTTTTCTGAGGTCAAAGGTCAACACAGCTGTATACCAGGAAGTTTTAGAGCACTTCATGCTTCCTGCTGCTGACCAACTTTATGGAGATGCAGATTTCATTTTCAAACAGGACTCTGCACCTGCACACAGTGCCAAAGCTACCAGTACCTGGTTTAACTTGTTAACCAGCACTTAAAATTGTAACAGTTCCTTACTTCAGTGTGTTACACACACAATTGTGGTATCTTTGGAAAGAAGACCCTTTGGGCTTTACTTATTATCAACCAGATTTGATAATGCTCAAAAATCTTAAAAGTCAAAGACCCTGAAGTGCCTTGGATTTTTTATTTCACCACACTAATGTGTTTTTTTGTGTGTGTGTGTGTATATATATATATATATATATATATATATATACATGAAATCAGTCCTGGAGCAATCTAGAAAAGCAATGGGTTGAAAGTCACGTGTCTCATGAGTTTCTATTTCATATCTGAAGAAGATATCATGAAAAATTAGATTCCTGCAAATATTTTTCATAGATTATGTCTATAAACTATCTTTCCACCTATCTGTCACTTATTTTTGTATTTTTTGTATTTTTGTGGATCGTCTCATTCTGTTCGTGACACTGTACGCTACAAAACCATGCCGTTTTTTTACTACTAAAATGCAGTTTCTGAGCGAGAGTTATTCAATAACAGACACAAACTGTTCTGTCGCTGAATAACTGAAATGTAAACAAAGGAATCAACAGAGTCCAGAGGAACACTACGAACAACACATGCAGGGCAGATTTAGGCCAATATCCTCTACTAATTCACATTGAGAAATGAGCCATCACATTTTGGAAACATCTAAAAAAGAGTGACCCCAACTCTTACCATTTCAAAGCTCTTAAAAACCATGAAGTGAACCCTGAAAAAAGTCCCTTGATACAGATGATCCTGAAGCTGCAGAAGCAAACTACTAACAACTAGCAACAGCCAGCATCCGGACACTGAAATATCCATCCACACAATTCAGCCCAACAAAATTATAAAAGCGCAAAAAGAAAATGATATGACTTACTGGAAATAAACAACAGGAAAAAAAAAGTAATCTTGAATGTTATTTTTAGACGTGTCACATTCTTTAAAGGGGGGGTGAAATGCTCGTTTTCACTCAATCTCCTGTTAATCTTGAGTACCTATAGAGTAGTACTGCATCCTTCATAACTCCAAAAAGTCTTTAATTTTATTATATTCATAAGAGAAAGATAGTCTGTACCGATTTTTCCCGGAAAAACATGACCAGCTGGAGGCGTGGCGTGTGGGCGGAGCTAAAGAATCACGAGCGCCAGTAGGCTTTTGCGTTGAGAGCGTTTGGAAGCTGTGACATTACTGTGAGGAAAAAACCATCATCCAAAACAAACCATGGCTAACAGTCAGATTCAGCCGTTTATTATGATCCAGAATCAGATCCAGAGGCTGAAATTTAACAAGAGCAGCATCAGCAACGACGTCTCTATGTGGTATGTACTGAAACTGTATATATTTGCTTAGAGGTTTTGGAAAATGACTAAGTTCCATTTTATGTCGTCTTTTTATTTTTTTATTTTTTTAAGGTGTACATGTGGAAAGTGCAGTTTGATGCCATCATCGCATGTTGTTTACTTGATGTGCTTACGCGCCGATAGCTAAGTTAACAACACAGAGATATTTGAAGCAGTTTTACTCACCGCCTGTGGTTCCAACACACGATCGTGACCCTTTTTCGTTGGGACTGCATCATCCTTAAGAAATAAACGATGTGCAAATCCGGCGTCAAACTGGGCCTTGTTTGTAAAACAAGCATCTTCGAAATGCAGGGAACAAACACAAACACTTGCACAACTCCGTTGATGCTCTGTAAAAATAAACTCCATCCACTGGTCCCTTAATGCTGTTTCTCTTTTGGTAATCTGTGCAGGGTTGTCTTGCCCTGGCAACCAAAAACACACTTCTTTTGTGACATTTGGCGACGCTCTCGCTCTGATCAGTGAAGTCTGTTGTGCTCTCAGTGCTCTGCTATACGGGAGCGCGCGCTCTTCCGGCAGAAGTGCCTCAGGACCCATATAAGAAAATTCCGCTCCATCTAACGTCACACAGAGCCATACTCGAAAAAAACTTTCCGAAACGGATTTGTTAATCCATGCATTAATGCCAGAGTTTGAAAAGTATGTGAAATATTTAAAGTTCGGAGCTTGGAATCTTTAAAATACATCTGAGAGTTTTACACACTGGTCTGTTATTATGGCAACATTTCCACGGCCGAAACGTGACCCTGAATGAAACAAACTGAGATTGGTTGTTAGACATGTTAGGGTTAGGGTTAGGGATGGGCCTTGGCCAATGAAAGCTGCCATGAATTCCAAATTGTCAGCTGTCAATCTGAAGGTCTGGCTATGCAAAACTAGTGACATATAAACGTGCACATAAACCCAATCACTTTATTTAGCATGTAAACACTACATTCAGATTTATCAATCGAAATGAATTCACTCCGATTGAACCATAAAGTGTGTATATATTGTAAATAGGAATGTAAACAGGGATAGACCTATGGATATTCATTTTTCTGATCAGTTCCCTACTGCAACAAATTCTCTCTAGGAAATGGAGATCATGAATCAAATAAAATTAATGTTCATTTTGGTGATTTCATCACTAAAGGACTGCAGGTGGAAGTGATGAGTGGAGAGTTGCCGTCGGACAAAGAAGAAACCTGGAACAAGAGAACAATAATAAAGTTGATGCAAAAACAGGAGACTTTGAATAAGAAAATAATGAAGCTTAAGAAGAGAGATGGCTGAATACCATAAGATTCATCTTGAATTGCAAATATTAACGAGTGACTTTGAATAATTAAAACTTAAAGCTTCAGCTAGAAGTTTTAGATGTGTGTTTTGATCACACCTCCTGTTCACCATTTCGATAAGTAATAATGTTTGAGGTTTAAGTTGCTATTTGCTTTATTTAGATGGTGGAGAGGAAGGGGCTGCATCTCAGGGGTGGCGTTAGGGGTGGGCTAAGGGGGCTGGAGCCCCGAATGTTTTTATTACCACCATGACATCAATGAGTTTTCATGCCCAATAAAGTAATTTATTTTAGAATTTAAATAAATCAAAATAAAAAATATCTCTCGACTCTCACGTCCACAGTGTCTGTAAATTTACACGTTGTCATTCACACCCGACGAAAACCGCCCACTGAGTCTAGTGCTTCTGACTGACATGTAAACTAACCAACCATTGATGATCGTCTGTACGATCAGCCAATGAAATGAGATCTTTTGGAGGCAGGCGGTTTGTTGGCGTGTAGTATTTTACTAGATCAATTTATTTGAAAATTAAAATGGATATTTCTTCTTCTTCTTCTTTAAAAAAGGAAGTACCCCCCCCCCCCAGCCAACACTTGAACGCCAAGATACAACAGCTTCAGGTATCTGTAACTTTTAATCATAGTATTATATTTCTTTTTCAGTTTTAAATTGTTTCTGATTTAACGTTACATTTTGAACATCTAACAGTTAACGGTTGCGCAGCAGTCTTTAGGACACACACACACACACAGAGCGGTTATAATGTTTGCTAAGCATGGTCTGTGGCAGACCTTTCTGTCAGGACAACAATTCAATAAACAAGATATTAAAAAAAGACATATTTCGCAAAGGAAATGTTTCCAAACAAAGCATGTTCTTGTGCTCTGCAGCAACACACAGTGGTGTTTACTGAATAAATTTGCTTGAGTAACTTTTAGCGTACTTTTTTTTCTGAATGAATCATCTGTCTCGAACGAATCCATTGATTAAATGACTCACAGACTCACTCATTAAGGCAGTGGCATACCGCCACCTAGTGGCAAAGTACCATTCTAATTTTTTTCATAATTTCATATTTCTGTATTCCAAATTTTATATTTGATACATTAGCCTCATAAGATTATTTATGCAATTTGTAAGTGCTGTGTAAGTGCTCCTTCAAAAATATAAGTTTATATAGCCCTGCGTTTATAATTATACTTGGCTTTAAGTGTACATAAACACAGAGATAAAGTCCTTTGACCGGTATATCTTTGTAGAGTAAGAGTATGTCAGTGCACTGCTTAATGTTTGCTTCTGATCCCTGTTCTACCAGGATGAGTGTAGCCAGTCTTGATTGGAAAAGAAAAGAAAACAGAGACAGAGACAAAAAAAAAAGTGAGATAGAGACACAACATCAGCATATGTGTCAGGATTCAAGGGATAAACTTTAAATGAAATGTTTTAAATTTGTTTTTTTGTTTTTATTGTTTTTGTATATTTTAAACAAGGTAAATCTTTCTGATTTATTAAAATAAAAAGTCACATACATGGATTTTTCTGGGCTAAGCCCCAGATCTCCACTCACCTTAAAACCACCCCTGGTTATGACATCAAACTGTTAGAAGAAAGGGATCATTGGGGTTCTATATAGAACCATAGGGTTCTTTACTCAACTCCAAAGAATCTTTTATGCTAACAAGGTTCTATAATGACAAGAAAGAACCCTTTTGGCACAAAGGGTTCATATCTTGAATTTTGTGATCATTCACATGAATTCATGAATGAATTTGAATACACCGAACAATGCAGTGAAAGAACGCACTCAAAATGCACACGCGCACTAGTATGATTTCATCATGTAACTTTACATTAGCCTAGATGCTTGCACTTTTTAGGCACGATTGGTTTAGTTTTTTAATATACTTGATACTGTTAAAAAGCACATCATTAAAACAAAAAATACGAGTTCACATTTCACACCTAAACAAGCGTGGAAAACGTAATTAGAACTATCTACTAAATTAGTTAATGCCTATACATCTATGATTTGCGAACCCCGAACTGACTCAAATGATTCGCGAACCCGCTACGAACTCCCGAACTAATTCAAATGATTTGCGATCCCCAAACTGACTCAAATGATTCGCGAACCCGCTTTTAACTCCCAAAATGATTCAAATGATTTGCGATCCCCAAATTTACTCAAATGATTCGCGAAACCGCTTTGAACTCACGAAATGACTCAAATGATTCGCGAACCCGCTACGAACTCCCGAACTAATTCAAATGATTCGCGATCCCCAAACTGACTCAAATGATTCACGAACCCGCTTTTAACTCCCGAACTGATTCAAATGATTCGCGATGCCCAAATTGACTCAAATAATTCGCGATCCCGCTACGAACTCCCGAACTGATTCAAATAATTCGCGATCCACAAATTGACTCAAATGATTCGCGATCCCGCTACGAACTCCCGAACTGATTCAAATGATTCGCGATCCACAAATTGACTCAAATGATTCGCGAACCCGCTTTGAACTCCCGAACTGACTCAAATGATTCGCGATCCGCTCCGAACTCCCGAACTGACTCAAATGATTCGCGATCCCTCTACAAACTCCCGAACTGACTCAAATGATTCGCGAACCCGCTACGAACTCTCGAACTGACTCAAATGATTTGCGATCCCAATACACATAATGCTATAAAAGTGTACACATCCAGAGAAATAAACAGCAGATGTTGCGTCATAACCACTCGACTCTCTGTCGCATTACCGTACAGACAGGAGGAGAAGCTTGCAGGCAATTATCTTAATATGGCGTACTGGCGTTACATTTTAAAATACTATACAAAATAATTAATCAGAATACTTCACTTCTTTCACTCACGCCAAAGAACTCCCCGCTCAAGCTCGCCGTCTCTGCAAGATTAACGATGGGACGCACGCACAGCTACTAGAAGATTTACATCTGTCAGGTTGCTGATGTCATCAAGCTTAGTTTGAGTCTGCGTGTCAGAAACGGAATTGCTAAAAATAGCTAAAAATGGGCTTCACTTGTCTCAATTGAGTTCCAATGGGGTCGCTGTGTCCATTTCTTTTACGGTCTATGGTCAAAACAGTGCCACAAAGAGAGACGTGCAGTAAAGTAAAGCGCAAAGGGAAAATGGTATCGCAAGCTCAAACTAGACTGACACACAAAATAAAAGCATCGTTGCAAATAAATTAATAGATATGACCATGGAAAATATTTATTGCAAAATCATTGCTTTCGCGCGGTTACATTTGTTTTGCAATTCTTAATTTTTATTCAAATGTATTTTCCTCAATACTTTAAATAAAATGTTTTACATTTGTTTTTGTTTTTATATATTTTAATCAAGGTAAATCTTTCTGATTTATTAAAATAAAAAGTCACATACATGGGTTTTTCTGGGCTAAGCCCCGGATCTCCACTCACCCTAGAACCGCTCCTGCTGCATCTTAAAATAAACTCATGAGATGGAAACTCTACCTAATTGTTCTAATTGTACTATATCTGCATAAGTGTGACTTTTTTGGTTGAGACAATGTATACTTATGACTTAAAAGAGGTGTTCTGTATATTTTTATGCACTAAAATTAACATGTGTTACAAATAGCCTCTACAATTTTTCCATTTGAACTTTTGATACTCAATGCTAAATGCGATAAAGGTCATGTGCTCTGTTTGTCTATATATATTTGTGTGTGTGTGTGTGTGTACGAGACTACCAAATAAGGAGAAATTCATGGAAGCAAATATAAATTTTATGCAAGGCTATTGAAGGCCCAAAAGATCTTTGTGCAGGGCCACACTCTGGTGGTGAAGACTTACTCGCTGTTACTTTTTAAAATTTCTTATTACTAATGAGTTATTGTCTACTAACAAAGCGAAGCCATTACAAATAGTGCTGCGCTAAAACTTTATTTAAAAAAGTCTTTGAGTAATTTATTTATCAGTAACACATTATTCTGAAACTGAAACTTCCTTTGAGCCTCAAGAAGCCCAAACTCATCTGAGCAGACTCGGGTGCGGGGGGGATTCCAGGTCTGTTTGCCACATCTCCGGATCTTATAGGTTACGGCAAATGAACTACAACTTGGTTAGACTACAGGATGTGCATTAGATGTTATATAGTATTCCCTCGGAAAAGGAAATTTAAGTCACATACATGGATTTTTCTGGGCTAAGCCCCAGATCTCCACTCACCTTAAAACCACCCCTGGTTATGACATCAAACTGTTAGAAGAAAGGGATCATTGGGGTTCTATATAGAACCATAGGGTTCTTTACTCAACTCCAAAGAATCTTTTATGCTAACAAGGTTCTATAATGACAAGAAAGAACCCTTTTGGCACAAAGGGTTCATATCTTGAATTTTGTGATCATTCACATGAATTCATGAATGAATTTGAATACACCGAACAATGCAGTGAAAGAACGCACTCAAAATGCACACGCGCACTAGTATGATTTCATCATGTAACTTTACATTAGCCTAGATGCTTGCACTTTTTAGGCACGATTGGTTTAGTTTTTTAATATACTTGATACTGTTAAAAAGCACATCATTAAAACAAAAAATACGAGTTCACATTTCACACCTAAACAAGCGTGGAAAACGTAATTAGAACTATCTACTAAATTAGTTAATGCCTATACATCTATGATTTGCGAACCCCGAACTGACTCAAATGATTCGCGAACCCGCTACGAACTCCCGAACTAATTCAAATGATTTGCGATCCCCAAACTGACTCAAATGATTCGCGAACCCGCTTTTAACTCCCAAAATGATTCAAATGATTTGCGATCCCCAAATTTACTCAAATGATTCGCGAAACCGCTTTGAACTCACGAAATGACTCAAATGATTCGCGAACCCGCTACGAACTCCCGAACTAATTCAAATGATTCGCGATCCCCAAACTGACTCAAATGATTCACGAACCCGCTTTTAACTCCCGAACTGATTCAAATGATTCGCGATGCCCAAATTGACTCAAATAATTCGCGATCCCGCTACGAACTCCCGAACTGATTCAAATAATTCGCGATCCACAAATTGACTCAAATGATTCGCGATCCCGCTACGAACTCCCGAACTGATTCAAATGATTCGCGATCCACAAATTGACTCAAATGATTCGCGAACCCGCTTTGAACTCCCGAACTGACTCAAATGATTCGCGATCCGCTCCGAACTCCCGAACTGACTCAAATGATTCGCGATCCCTCTACAAACTCCCGAACTGACTCAAATGATTCGCGAACCCGCTACGAACTCTCGAACTGACTCAAATGATTTGCGATCCCAATACACATAATGCTATAAAAGTGTACACATCCAGAGAAATAAACAGCAGATGTTGCGTCATAACCACTCGACTCTCTGTCGCATTACCGTACAGACAGGAGGAGAAGCTTGCAGGCAATTATCTTAATATGGCGTACTGGCGTTACATTTTAAAATACTATACAAAATAATTAATCAGAATACTTCACTTCTTTCACTCACGCCAAAGAACTCCCCGCTCAAGCTCGCCGTCTCTGCAAGATTAACGATGGGACGCACGCACAGCTACTAGAAGATTTACATCTGTCAGGTTGCTGATGTCATCAAGCTTAGTTTGAGTCTGCGTGTCAGAAACGGAATTGCTAAAAATAGCTAAAAATGGGCTTCACTTGTCTCAATTGAGTTCCAATGGGGTCGCTGTGTCCATTTCTTTTACGGTCTATGGTCAAAACAGTGCCACAAAGAGAGACGTGCAGTAAAGTAAAGCGCAAAGGGAAAATGGTATCGCAAGCTCAAACTAGACTGACACACAAAATAAAAGCATCGTTGCAAATAAATTAATAGATATGACCATGGAAAATATTTATTGCAAAATCATTGCTTTCGCGCGGTTACATTTGTTTTGCAATTCTTAATTTTTATTCAAATGTATTTTCCTCAATACTTTAAATAAAATGTTTTACATTTGTTTTTGTTTTTATATATTTTAATCAAGGTAAATCTTTCTGATTTATTAAAATAAAAAGTCACATACATGGGTTTTTCTGGGCTAAGCCCCGGATCTCCACTCACCCTAGAACCGCTCCTGCTGCATCTTAAAATAAACTCATGAGATGGAAACTCTACCTAATTGTTCTAATTGTACTATATCTGCATAAGTGTGACTTTTTTGGTTGAGACAATGTATACTTATGACTTAAAAGAGGTGTTCTGTATATTTTTATGCACTAAAATTAACATGTGTTACAAATAGCCTCTACAATTTTTCCATTTGAACTTTTGATACTCAATGCTAAATGCGATAAAGGTCATGTGCTCTGTTTGTCTATATATATTTGTGTGTGTGTGTGTGTGTACGAGACTACCAAATAAGGAGAAATTCATGGAAGCAAATATAAATTTTATGCAAGGCTATTGAAGGCCCAAAAGATCTTTGTGCAGGGCCACACTCTGGTGGTGAAGACTTACTCGCTGTTACTTTTTAAAATTTCTTATTACTAATGAGTTATTGTCTACTAACAAAGCGAAGCCATTACAAATAGTGCTGCGCTAAAACTTTATTTAAAAAAGTCTTTGAGTAATTTATTTATCAGTAACACATTATTCTGAAACTGAAACTTCCTTTGAGCCTCAAGAAGCCCAAACTCATCTGAGCAGACTCGGGTGCGGGGGGGATTCCAGGTCTGTTTGCCACATCTCCGGATCTTATAGGTTACGGCAAATGAACTACAACTTGGTTAGACTACAGGATGTGCATTAGATGTTATATAGTATTCCCTCGGAAAAGGAAATTTAACTCTAAAACTATATATATATATATATATATATATATATATATATATATATATATATATATATATATACACTCACCTAAAGGATTATTAGGAACACCTGTTCAATTTCTCATTAATGCAATCATCTAATCAACCAATCACATGGCAGTTGCTTCAATGCATTTAGGGGTGTGGTCCTGGTCAAGACAATCTCCTGAACTCCAAACTGAATGTCAGAATGGGAAAGAAAGGCGCAATTTTGAGTGTGGCATGGTTGCTGGTGCCAGACAAGCTGGTCTGAGTATTGGGCTTTTCACACACAACCATTTCTATGGTCTACAAAGAATGGTGTGAAAAGGGAAAAACATCCAGTATACAAAAGTCCTGTGTGCGAAAATGCCTTGTTGACGCTAGAAGTCAGAAGAGAATGGGCCGACTGATTCAAGCAATTATTTTGAAGAAATCAATTATAAAAAAAATACATTGAGAATGGATGCTAAAGATGTAAATGGATGCTGGGGATATTATGTTTTTTCTTTCTTTTTTTCTCCATGTATAAGACATTGGCAGCTTTACTGATTATGTTTTGTAAATGCATTGGGATAGGCGCAATAAGCGTTTGCTTCTGCCTATTCCATTTCAGACTTTACGTTGATTAATGTAATCATTTGTTAAATGTTTAAATGTCTGAATAAAAATCTGAAACTGAAGCTGATAGAAGAGCAACTTTGGCTGAAATAACCACTCGTTACAACCGAGGTATGCAGCAAAGCATTTGTGAAGCCACAACACGCACAACCTTGAGGTGGATGGGCTACAACAGCAGAAGACCCCACGGGGTACCACTCCACTACAAATAGGGAAAAGAGGCTACAATTTCCACGAGCTCACCAAAATTGGACAGTTGAAGACTGGAAAAATGTTGCCTGGTCTGATGAGTCTTGATTTCTGTTGGGACATTCAGATGGTAGAGTCAGAATTTGGCGTAAACAGAATGAGAACATGGATCCATCATGCCTTGTTACCACTGTGCAGGCTGGTGGTGGTGGTGTAATGGTGTGGGGGATGTTTTCTTGGCACACTTTAGGCCCCTTAGTGCCAATTGGGCATCGTTTAAATGCCCTGGCCTACCTGAGCATTGTTTCTGACCATGTCCATCCCTTTATGACCACCATGTACCCATCCTCTGATGGCTACTTCCAGCAGGATAATGCACCATGTCACAAAGCTCAAATCATCTCAGACTGATTTGAGCCAAGGCTCTTTTAGTCTTATTGGATCTTAGTGCTGCGTTTGACACAATTGACCACAACATTCTTAAGCATAGACTTGAACACTTTGTTGGCATTAATGGAAGTCCATTAGCATGGTTTAAATCATACTTATATGACCGCCATCAGTTCGTAGCAGTGAATGAAGATGTATCATATCGATCACAAGTGCAGTATGGAGTACCTCAAGGCTCAGTACTAGGGCCGCTACTCTTCACGCTTTATATGTTACCCTTGGGAGATATCATCAGGAAACATGGTGTTAGCTTTCACTTTTTTGCTGATGATACTCAGCTCTATATTTCTTCGCGGGCCGGTGAAACACACCAATTTGAAAAACTAATGGAATGCATAGTCGATATAAAAAACTGAATGACGAGTAATTTCTTACTGCTAAATTCTGAATAAACAGAGGTGTTAATTATAGGACCTAAAAACACTGCTTGTAATAACCTAGAACACTAGGGGTGCTCCGATCACGATCGGCCGATCGTTAATGCGCATCTCGTCAGTAAAGCCGGTTCTCTAATCAGCGGTTAATTCCATCAGGTGCGTGATTTCACATAGAGCAGCTGTTACTACACAGAGCCGTTGTTAACTGAGAAGATGCACCAAAAAACGCTGAAAATGAAGTGGATCTGCGCATCTTCTCTATTAACAACAGCTCTGTGTAGTAACACCTGCTCTATGTGAAATCACGCACCTGATGGAATTAACCGCTGATTAGAGAACCGGCTTGATCGCAATCTTTCCTTAGAAAGCCACGTTTCTAGCATTTGTAAAACTGCATTTTTCCATCTCAAAAATATATCTAAATTACGGCCTATGCTCTCAATGTCAAATGCAGAAATGTTAATCCATGCATTTATGACTTCAAGGTTAGATTATTGTAATGCTTTATTGGGTGGTTGTTCTGCACGCTTGGTAAACAAACTACAGCTAGTCCAAAATGCAGCAGCAAGAGTTCTTACTAGAACCAGGAAGTATGACCATATTAGCCCGGTCCTGTCCACACTGCACTGGCTCCCTATCAAACATCGTATAGATTTTAAAATATTGCTTATTACTTATAAAGCCCTGAATGGTTTAGCACCTCAGTATTTGAATGAGCTTCTTTTACATTATACTCCTCTACGTCCGCTACGTTCTCAAAACTCAGGCAATTTGATAATACCTATAATATCAAAATCAACTGCGGGCGGCAGATCCTTTTCCTATTTGGCACCTAAACTCTGGAATAACCTACCTAACATTGTTCGGGAGGCAGACACACTCTTGCAGTTTAAATCTAGATTAAAGACCCATCTCTTTAACCTGGCTTACACATAACATACTAATATGCTTTTATTATCCAAATCCGTTAAAGGATTTTTAGGCTGCATTAATTAGGTAAACCGGGAACCGGAAACACTTCACATAACACCAGATGTACTTGCTACATCATTAGAAGAATGGCATCTACGCTAATATTTGTCTGTTTCTCTCTTGTTCCGAGGTCACCGTGGCCACCAGATCCAGTCTGTATCCAGATCAGAGGGTCACTGCAGTCACCCGGATCCAGTACGTATCCAGACCAGATGGTGGATCAGCACCTAGAAAGGACCTCTACAGCCCTGAAAGACAGCGGAGACCAGGACAACTAGAGCCCCAGATACAGATCCCCTGTAAAGACCTTGTCTCAGAGGAGCACCAGGACAAGACCACAGGAAACAGATGATTCTTCTGCACAATCTGACTTTGCTGCAGTCTGGAATTGAACTACTGGTTTCGTCTGGTCAGAGGAGAACTGACCCCCCAACTGAGCCTGGTTTCTCCCAAGGTTTTTTTCTCCATTCTGTCACCGATGGAGTTTCGGTTCCTTGCCGCTGTCGCCTCTGGCTTGCTTAGTTGGGGTCACTTCATCTACAGCGATATCATTGACTTGATTGCAAATAAATGCACAGACACTATTTAAACTGAACAGAGATGACATCACTGAATTCAATGATGAACTGCCTTTAACTATCATTTTGCATAATTGAGACACTGTTTTCCAAATGAATGTTGTTCAGTGCTTTGACGCAATGTATTTTGTTTAAAGCACTATATAAATAAAGGTGATTGATTGATTGATTGATTGATTGATTGATATTAAAGGCCATTCCTAGGTCAAATCTTTCACCTCAAAACCGCTTTCTCTATCCAATCTTTTTTTCCCCTTGTCTCAAGAAATATCTGCGTTCACACTGTTAATTCTCTGTGTTACATGTGACATTTTTCCTCGTTTAGATGAGCACAATTCCGCAACAGTTTCACTCATGTCTTTAACAGGAGTTGTTTCTTCTTCATTAGAATCAGCCATGGCTCTCAAAAAAACAAAATAATAACTTCCAAAAATCACAAAAAAATATTTATTTTGCTTCAATGCAAAAGTCCTCAAAATGTATAGATAGTTTGTATTCTTTCCAAAAATCAACATATCATTGCATATCATTCGTTAAAATTAGGCTGTGATGTCACCGCTCTTATATATTTGGCCTTGCTTTATGAAAAAAATAAAATAAAATCACAGTTAGTCAACTCAAAAAATCTGCGGTGAAATTCGTTTCTATATCCTTCAAATAATATTCACTTTCAAAGCACATACCTCCATCGAAGTGTTTCTTTATTTTATTTCCTTCGTCTTCATATCGTGTAGTTCCAACATAAATCTGTCTTTGACAAATTCACAGCAATAGTCTTTGATGCAATGTAATGGCAAAAAACAATGTTGGGTTTTCCCTGTAACCCCCTGTTATTGTTTCCAACCACCTGGAGAATGCGCGTACAGGGTCAGACTCACAGCCCGAATCCCAGAAAATCCAAGAGTGTTGTCATGGAATGTTTGTTTATATTTATTGCAAATAAACAAAGTACAAAACAAAAAATGCAAACTGGTTAAAATGACTTTAAATATTCCTTTGTAGCACTTGGAGTTCAGCTTTGTCCTATAAGCAAAAGCTCCAGCAACACAGATCCAGGCCGAGGTCAAAGACTGTATCTGCTGGCACACCTTCTCCTTGTCATGCTCTGAATACTTCAATTTATAGGATAGCACCCTCTCCTGGCTGTAGAAGGTATACTACTCAAATGCAATAGAAAAGACAACTATAAGTAAATTATGAAACCAAAAAATAAATAAATAAATAAACTCAAATGCGGCTCCTACATGGACTATGTACATAAACCTTGCGCTTGGCATACAAATTAACATGGAACAATACATGTATTAATCTGTGTTAATGTTGGTAAATAAAAAGACCATTGTTCAATGTTTGTTCATGTTTTTGTTGCTGTTACGTGACAGAGCGTTATCTGACTGGGGCAAGACATAGGCTGATGAGATCATTCTTTCAGGAAACATATGGATTTGCTGACTACAAGAAAGTGCAAAGGTGGCGTTTTCAAATTGATCCACTCTGGGGCTCAGTTTAAAAGAATATCGGTTTCATGCTCCCAAATGCCAGATCTATACGATACAATGTGTATACTGCCAAACGCATCTCCGTGTACACGTGGCCTTGAAGTGCATAAGGTAGTAACAATAGCTGCGTTTACATGGACATTACTAATCCGATCGTAATAGGACTAGAAGCACAATCAGAATAAAAAAGTCAGATGTAAACGCGTCAATCTGATTGAATTGGCCAGATCCGACTAAAAATTAGACTCGGATTGTAAGGGGTGGTTTATCCCTTTTGTAATCCGAGCGAGAGGACATGTAAATACTTTATCGGATTGAAAACCGAAACTGGAAAGTACTGCGCATATGCAGTGACATAGAAATAGCGTAATGACGTATGACACGCAGAACGAGGTGTTCTTCCTGGTGAATAAAGTGTCATTAATAAGTGTCCTGTCATAATAAATCTCCCCTTTTACTCAGCGTATGTGAAGTGGAGCAGAACCACGTCCCACCAGTCCTCGTTTAAGACTCTCATCGACAGACGACTAGACTAGTTTTGGATGTGGGAAGAGGCACTTTTACACCGTAAATCCGATCAGAAGCCTGTGACATGTAAACACGCACATCAACCCGATCATTTCATTCCGTGTTCATTTAAACACTTCATTCGGATTCGTCAATCAAAATGAATTCATTCCGATGGAAGCAAAAATTGTACATGTAAATGCACCTAATGAAGAAAAATCAACATTGTAAAAAATGTATTAAAATATGAAATTCCCAGCAATAACTTTGCTAGGTCAAAGATTTATGTGGACAGCAATTTCATCCGTGGTAGGCAGAGTTTACACTGAACCGTGGCATTTTTCCTGTGTCTTTCTTTAAAAATGAAATGATGTCTGTGCATCCAGTGATTAAAGGCTGAATTCCCCTCCATGATCTTGTTGCTGATTTCTTCTGATTCTGACCCCCTCCCCCTCTCTGCCGAAACAAAAAAAAAGAAGAATCGCGAAAGTATAAGCGGCAGGATTATTAGGAAAAAATATAACCGTTAAAAAAGGAAATTTAGGAGAATCAATAATTGTGAACAATGTATTACCATTGTTTAAATATATGTAATCATGTAATTAATAAAAAAGTAACTGTAGTCTGATCATGAGTATTTTAAAAGTAGTTTACTCTAATTACAAGTACTTGAGTTTTGGAATCTGATTACGTAATCTGTTACTACCCAGCTGTCAGGGACCAGGCAAACCCGGTCTCAGCCAATCCACAACGCTCACGCTCCCCTGAGTTTTAATCACCTACACCTGCTCAGCATTAATGATCTCATCAAGACACCATAAAACACTCACCTCAACACCAGATCACCGTCCAGTCACTGACAGGAACAGACTATACGCTGTTGTCTCCCGATCCTCTGATGCATCGCAAGCGACAAGAGGTAAAGTATACGCACCTTTGAAACACTAACCTGTTTCATTGTTCTGCTACCCCCAGGACTCCTGAGCCTTCTCCTGCTACCTGAGATCCAATCCGATCCCTCTAGTCTCCTGTGTTTTCCCCAAGTCGACTCGATAGCTTCTGTGTCTGTGAGTGAAGGAAAAGAGTATGAACAATCTGTGACTGTGTGGCATTGACATTCCTGCAAGGGAAGTACTCACCTGTCTTCAGCCCCGTACCCTGTGATCTGCACACAGCCCGCACCTGAAAACCCCAAGTATTCTCCGTGCACTTGAATTGTAAATAAACACTGTGCTTTGAATTCACTTACCTCCATCTCTTGTGAATATCCTGACAGAAGGCTCGACCGAAACCGAAATTAATTCAGCACAGCCCGAGGACGGCACTTCTGCAAACACCGCTCCCACACTGGTGTACATCGCAAATTCAGTCTCGCGACCAGCACCCTTCTCTGGCCAGGAGCAAGATTGCAATGGGTTTTTATTACAATGTTCACTCGCACTTGAGCAACACGCAGCCCAATACCCTACAGAGAGATCTAAAATCTCGTTTATTATCCTGCAATCATCCGGGCCGTCATTGAGATGGGCCGAAGCTCAACAGAATTTCACTTTACGGCCACTTTAAGGAAGTGTTTGGATGCCCTGTGGGAGACTCTTCGGTCAGCAATCAATTATTACACCTGCGACCAGGTAAAAAAAAACGTTTCTGAATACTCCCTTCAATTTCGGACTCTGGCCGCAGTGAGTGGATGGAATGAGAAAGCCCTTCTGACGGTTTACCAAAGAGGACTAAATCCAGCACTCCGACTGCAAATCACCATATATGATGACAGTCTGGGGATAGACAAATTCATGCAACAAGCCCTCCGAGTTCATTTGAGATCCCAATCCTGTTATCAGGAAGCCCACGCACCAGATACTGTTCCTAGCCAAAACATACCTGAGAAAATCCCCAAATCACAGCCTGAACGGATGGAGGTGGATTCCCAAAGACTGTCAAGTCAAGTCACCTTTATTTATATAGCGCTTTAAACAAAATACATTGCGTCTAAGCAACTGAACAACATTCATTAGGAAAACAGTGTGTCAATAATGAAAATGATAGTTTTAATCTCCCACACTCACACTTACCTCCGTCTCCTGTGAATATCCTGACACCAGCTCTGTATATATCTGTTCTAGATTCAATGTAAATACTATGCTTTGGCAATACATTAACATAATTGTCGAACTGAGTTGACCGAGAGAGAGACAAGTAGAGAGAGAGAGAGAGACAACCAACAAAAACAAAATATGAATAAATAATCAGTATTCTTTAACATCCTACTCACTCAGCATGATAAAGAAAATGAATTATTATTACTTTATATAAAGTTTTTTAAACACTCATTCCCACACAGATCCATAAAAAAAAAAATTAAGACAATAATTGTGTTGTTGTTGTTAACTTTATTATCCATTCTGCTTGTCACAGAGCAGAAATTTGTCTTTGACACTGGTGACACATCCACATTAATACTTAATAAACACACCAGACATTAACAGCACATAAAATACATAAAATAACACAATTTAGGAACTGACTCAACCCCAAACATTCCTTACACATTACAAATCATCATCCACAGTAGTACACACACACACACACACACACACACATTAAATCCATTAAACACTGTATTACCAACCACTCTTTTGCATTTCCTTCAAACAATAATCCAATTTAAAATAACAACTGCCATTGGGACAAAATATTTTTTATAAGCATTTCTTCTGGCCAGAGGATATTTAAGCCTGATGGAAGCATTCCACAAGTAGATTGGAGAAGATGAGTGTTCGGCCCAAGGAAGGTACCAAGGAAGGTGCTGGATGAAGGTTTCCCGCGTGTTCGGTCTTTTCAGTGCGTAGAGTTATTCAATTTAGGTTAAACTCAAATCTGACTCCAATTTATTATGATCTTGAAATTAGGTTGGAATGCAAATTGGTTGTATGCCAGTTTCTAGTTATTATTATTCTGACATTTGATTATTAGAGTTAAAACTCTTTATTTTATATTAACATTAACATATTTCATCCGGGTGCTCATATCGCTAACAAGGATTCAATGTAATTTACTGGAGTCAATAATTACAGATTAAAAACTGAATAAAATCAAATGTAACAATTTATTATCAGTCAGGTAAATATGTGTTATGCCAATTACATATCCAATTGAAACATATCAAATCATATCAATACAAAACATCAAATTCTGAAAGATGAATCTACAATTAAAATATGCATACCTGACCTTAGAAAATACATAGTATGAAGTGAAGAGACACAACACACTACGGGCTTTCTGGCTACAGAATCGCCCTGATCCTCTTCCTGCAATCGTTTAAATACCTCAGACCAAGACAAACATCCCCCGAGATGAAGACAGGAACTAACAATTGGAATTTGCATTACCTCAGGTCCCAAGCCTGGGTGGTTTTACGACCCAAAGAGAATAGAGGGTAATTCACATGGAGGACCCTAGGAAAGGACACTCCCATCACAGTAATCAAGATATCTCTTGACTCTTCAGATCTGTATCATCTTCTAATCTACTTTCGTAAGATTGAGACCATTGTACCAGTTGCACTTAGACATTTCCAATGATACTAGACATTAGTGTTAGTTCACTTGCATTGATATTTTCATGTAATCATTTTGAGCAGACTGAGTAGAAGGAAGAATGGGTGAAGGGATTTAAAATGAAACAAATGGCCAGAGAAGGGGAGGAGGTCTCCTGCTCCTCCACTCTGTGGGGTGTCTCGAAGATGCCCGAGTATGTATTGTCTGTTTCTCAGGAGATCAAAGTATCTCAGGTTCTTTCATCCTTAAAATGAGTATGATCTTTAAAAATCTCAGTTGCTGTTTTTAACAATCAAAAAGACCAGAAGTAAATGTTGTTATAGCCAGTAATCGTATATGACTGATTCATTATTTGTGGTAGTTTGGTCTTCTGTTTAACTGTTATATTACTGTACCGTGAAACAATATTATATGTAAGAATGCTCTAAATCATTGACCTGTATACCATAGTTAGAGTCTTTGTGCTAACAGTAAAGCTCCTCAGAGGACCAAGGTACTGTCTTATAAACAGACTCTACATTACTTTCAAAGTGGAGTTTGTTGTCAATAATTGTTCCTAAATATTTAAAATGTGAGACCTGCTCTACATTTTTTCCTTTGACCATAACTGGTTTATATGGGCTTGTATCTACTATTCTTGTTTGACTCATCAACCATAGCTCTTCTTTCTTTCCAATATTAATATGTATATACTATATAGGATTGATATACTCAAAATATGAAGTGCCATTAATTTCTTTCTGACAGGAAACCAGTGTCATATCATCAGCATACTCCATGATGGAGAGATTATCATCATCACACTGCAGTTCATTGATGTATTCAGAGAATAATACTGGAGATAATACACACCCCTGTGGTACCCCAGTATTTAAAACCAAGCAGTTGGACATGACATTACTGATACAAATACACTGGGGTCGGTTTTTAAAAAATTCCTTGATCCATAAGATCAACCAACTACTTACGCAAAATTGTGAAGACGTTTTAAAAGGTTAGGTCGTACAGTATTAAAAGCAGACGAGAAATCCATCAAAAGTAATCTAATACACATATTTGACTTATCTAAATGAAGTTGAACCTTATTCAAAAGAGTAAGCGAGGCATCCACAGTGCTCCGATCAGTCTGATAGATAAACTGCAGGGGATTGATAAACCTCTCAATCTGGGAAGACAATTCCTTACACACTATGCATTCCAAACATTTGCAGAGCATGATGTAAAAGCAATCGGGCGAAAGTCATTTAACAATTTTGCATGAGGTATTTTGGGTGCAGGGATAACAATAGAATGCTTCCAGGCCACGGTACAAAGACATTTTCCAGAAAGATTTGAAACCTCTTTGTCCACACAGTTGTTCTGCACATTCTTTGAAGACTTCAAAGTACTGATGCTTGCCTACAAGACGACCTCTGGCACGGCACCAACTTACCTAAACTCACTGGTTAAATCTTATGTGCCCTCCAGAAGTTTGCACTCTGCAAGTGAACAACGCCTTGTGGTGCCATCCCAAAGAAGTTCACAATTGCCGCGTTTCCACCGAAATTACCCGGAACATTTTTACCAGGAACTTTTTTTCCCAGGAACTTTTTTCCCCCCAGACCTGTTGCTTTCTGTGTTTCCACCGCGGTGTAAAGTACCAGGTAGATTAGGCAAATGACTGGTGACGTAGGTCTGCGCGCGTTTCTCAATACAAAGTACCGCTGATAAAAAAATAAATTAAAAAAAAGTACGCTGATTTTGGACGTGCATCCTCGGTAGTTAGTTCAGACTTTGTGCATTCGACTGGGGAGTGTGATGTCTGCAACTACGCAAGTCCGGTAAATCTATAAACAGCAGCGTAACTATATACTATATATATATATATATATATATATATATATATATATATATATATATATATATATATGATACTTGATAACTTCAGTCAGCTCGTCTTGGCTACTGCAATTTTCCCTACTGTATATTTACAATAAAACGAAATATGATATCAAATACCACTGCCTCCTTTCGTTTTCATTTAAGCATAATAACAACTGCAGAAATGTACTTATGTCAGGGAAATGTGTATATGCAGCCATTACAATGAAAGAAATATTATATAGACTTGCCTTTTTTATTTTCATTTTAACATACAGATAAATTGAATACAGACCAAAGAAAACCTGTTAGATTTACCCCGCAGCTGAATTATATTTTATGTTTAACCACTAAAGACACATCAGAGCCAGCGGCGCATATCAGAAGGTCTATCCCAGGAGAGGCAGCTCTCTGCGGATACATGATCACTGAGCTCCCGCTGATCGAGTGGAGCTCACCGTCTACGAGATTGGCGAAACACATTTTTAAATAGGCGCTGTCTTTATAAATAAACCATAGATTTGAGTTTTAAACAACTACATTCTCGCCTGAAATACTTTTAAAATTACATTTCATGACACAATAACAGTAATATTTGAAAATTATCCGAATAAATGGTGGTTGAACTCAACCAATGCTGCGTGAACTCAGATCGCTTTGGCTACTGCATTTTTCCCCTCAGTATATTTACAATAAAACGAAATAGGATATAAAATACCACTGCCTCCTTTCATTTTCATTTAAACATAATAACAGCTGCAGAAATGTACTTAGTTCAGGGATAAGTGTAACGTACAGCCATTACAATGAAAGAAATATTATATAGACTTGCCTTTTTATTTTCATTTTTACATATAGATAAATTGAATACAGACCAAAGAAAACCTGTTAGATTTACCCCGCAGCTGAATTATATGTTATGTTTTAACCACTAAAGACACATCAGAGCCAGCGGCGCATATCAGAAGGTCTATCCCAGGAGAGGCTGCTCTCTGCGGATACATGAGGACTGAGCTCCCGCTGATCGAGTGGAGCTAATCGTCTACGAGATCGGCGAAACACATTTTTAAATAGGCGCTGTCTTTATAAATAAACAAAGGATTTGAGTTTCAAACAACTACATTCTCGCCTGAAATACTTTTAAAATTACATTTCATGACACAATAACAGTAATATTTTGAAAATGTTGATCCGAATAAATGGTGGTTGAACTCGACCGATGCTGCGTGAACTCAACCAATCAGCATGTTTAGCGCCAAAGTCCCGCCCCCGAAAGTTCCGGAACTTTAAAAAAGTACCACCTCGCCAGCAGGGACTTTCTGGGGTGCATTTTTTTACCCGGAACTTTTATTTAGTTCCTGGTTCCTGCGGTGGAAACACACCAAGTACCGGACCAAGTCCCTAGTTCCTGGGTAAAGTTCCTGCGGTGGAAACGCGGCTAATCACTCTCACAGACCTTTTCCTGGACTGTGCCCAGCTGGTGGAATGACCTCACAATCCTAAGTCTTTACTCATTTTCAAGAAACATCTAAAGACTCATCTTTTTCGCCTGCAATTAACCAACTAATACTAGCACTTTTCCTACTTTTCTTGTCTTTTCATTTATTTATTTAAAAACAAAACCTGGCTATGCGATCTGTACTAGACTAACTGAGACTAACTACTGTTGTTGTTCTCTTGTTGACCTGACTGCTTCTATTGTTCTCATTTGTAAGTAGCTTTGGATAAAAGCGTCTGCTAAATGATTAAATGTAAATGTAAATGACTCTCCCCTTTAGGCCGTCCGGACCAGATGCCTTGTGTGATTTCACTACGACAACCTCTCTTTCCTTCATGGTCATGGTCTGTGATTGAATCTTACTAATTTCTGCCTTCCTAACAGTGGACTCATTTCAATTATTGTCAAATCTTGAATAAATAATATTAAGCTCATTTGCAAGACCAAGTCCTCACATTGTTGAGTCTACATAACCATTAATGTATAAAGTCCTTCCATGCCTCTCTTTATATTTCTTGTTTTGAATTTCTCCTCAACATTCTCTTTATATTCCCTCAGTGCATTGTAACATAAATGACTCGAATCAGATGAATTAAAGAGTCTATCAGGGCTGTGTTTGAAACACGGAGCCGAATTCCTCAGGAAGTCATAAAACATTCTGTGCCACAAGTCCCAAGCAAGATGAGCAACCTACTTGTTAACACAACAGCTTTCAACATTAACACCACTAGAACAATTATTTACAATTTTTCAATTCGCAGAAGAGAAATTTGGTGTCAAAAATGTGTTGTTCGTAATGGAAATGCAAAGCTGGACATCACATATAAACCCATGAGATCGAGTTAAACACTTCCATTGACTTCCCCCACCCAGCAGAACCAGACTGAAATTCCTAAGGACTTGTAGCCTCTGTCTCCACAGAACATCCCTATGTCAGAGAATGACAAATAAACTGTCTCTTGTACATATATATGGACCAAAATGAACTCCAAAAAGACTTATAAATGAATCAGTCCATCGATTCCCTCCATATTCATTTATGTGTAACCCACACATTTGACTATCATGTTATAATCACTTATTGTGTATGTTTTTTTTAATAACTATGGCATAGCTTAAGGATTCATAATTATGTTTGGTATGTGTGTGATCAAATTTGCTTGCTTGAATTAGCACAGATAATCATTTATTGATCAAATGTATCATATCCGTTTTATAGGAATCATGTCCAAAATTAGACCCTGCAAAAGCAGGAAAATTCGGACCACATGCTTGGTGTCGTAGCCACTTGGCTCACAGTGAACACGACATAAAGGGGAGACCACACCAAAGTATATTTTAAACAAAAGTATATTTATTAACTAAAATATTCATAAAGTCAGTTTATGTAAGACAAATCAAAAATGTTGTGTAAATCAACATAGTGAAGGTGTAGTGCAAAAAGGTAAAGAAGCAGGGCTGCCAACAGCCCTGCTGAGAGTCTACTCGCGAATGCAGTCCTCTCAGCCAGCTGGAGAGCACTGATTTTATCCAGCCTCCAATTAGGCCATCAATTAGCCACCTTGGTACAACCCCCATAGCTCCTCCTGCAAACCAGAACAGGGACAAACCAAAACCAGCCACAAAATACCATACTAACAAAGGGAGAAAGTGGCAGACCCAACACATTAGAGCTGGGCCATCACACCTCCCCCCTAAAAAGAGAGAGACCCATATATATGGGACTCTGAATCAGCATTTCCAGGCACAAATAACTAAAAATAAATACAAAACAAAATCTCAAAAACATTCATTCTGGAAGACTCAATCACAATGACTCATTCATGGCCACTCACCCGTGAAACACCACTTTCACCTAGATTGATCACTCTCACCCCCAGTCTCCTTCATATCTCACTATCCAGCAATCCTGGCGCCTGGAAAGCAAATTAAGGACAGTAGAGACCAAAAAAAGACAAGGATAAAGACAAACACAATCACTATGACCCCTCCGGGGCCCAAGATAGTGCATCAGCCATCACATTCTCAACACCCTTGATGTGACGTATAGACAGTCTATATGGCTGTAAGAAAAGTGCCCACCGCATAAGGCGTTGGTTAGAATTTTGCAAAGAGTGGAGAAAAGTGAGGGGATTGTGGTCTGAATAGACCACCACTGGATGCAGGCCACCCCCCACATACACATCAAAATTTTGGAGAGCCCAGATCAAGGCCAAAGCCTCCTTCTCAATAGTTGAATAATTAGTTTGGTGTTGATTAAACTTGCGTGAAAAATAACAAATAGGTCTATCCACCCCATTTTTATCTCGCTGCAAAAGAATTGCGCCCGCCCCTACCTGGCTTGCATCAACCTGAATCTGAAAAGGTTGATCTAACTGTGGCGCAGCCAAAACAGGCGCAGAACTCAGCAGCAGCTTTGCATTCTCAAATGCCTGCTGACACTCAGGGGACCAGTCAAACTTAACAGAACTTTTAAGCAGATTTGTAAGTGGGGAGACAACAGTTGAAAAATTACAACAGAAATTTCTATAATAACCAATCATCCCCAAGAAACGCATCAACTCTTTTTTTGTTGTCGGAGGAGGAAACTTATCTATAGCCAAAACTTTGGCTCTCACCAATCGTACCTGACCTTGACCGACCACCTTGCCCAAGTAAACCACAGTGGCTTGGGCAAACTCGCATTTCGCAAGATTCACAGTGAGATTCGCTGCCACCAACTTCTCAAATAGTGCACGAATGCGAGCCAGATGTTGCTCCCAGGTATCCGCATAGGACACCACATCATCAAGATAAACTGCGCACCCTTCCAACCCAACAACGACTCTGTTCATGAGTCGTTGAAAAGTGGAAGGTGCGTTCCGAAGTCCAAAGCTCATCCGGTTGTATGAATAAAGTCCAGATGATGTAATAAAAGAGGAAATCTCTTGGGCTCGAGGTGTAAGCGGTACTTGATAGTAACCTTTCAACAAATCAAATTTACTAACAAAACATGCAGCACCAACCTGGTCCACACAGTCCTCCATTCGGGGTAATGGAAAGGAGTCTGGTTTTGTCACCATGTTAACTTTCCTATAGTCAGTACAAAACCTAAAGGTGTTATCAGGTTTTTTAACCAACAAGCATGGTGATGCCCAGCTTGAGTAAGAAGGCTTAGCCAAACCATTATCTAAAAGATACCGGACACTGTCCTCCAAACTTTTGTGTTTATCCGGTGAAACCCGATAAAATCTCTGCCGAATAGGCTGTGCATCTCCGACTTCTATGTCGTGCTCTATTAGACTCGTACAGGTTGGGATATCTGAAAATAAAGAAGAAAACTCAAAAATTAAGCTTTTCAACTGTTCACGTTGCCTCCCCTCCAAATGAGTCAAAAGACTGTCCAACTTAGCCAGCGACTCAGTATTATTTAAACGTCCATGTAGGACTGCATCGTCCGGACCCTGAACCCCATCTTCAGCTGCCACCTGAGATGTGCTCAATACCTCCTTGATAACTGCTAATCCCACAGGTTTCATGTCAACCTTGTCACCCCCCACCGACAATGTTGGGGAATAATAAGGCTTGAGCAGATTTATGTGTCATAATTGGGTAGATCTCCTACGCTCAGGAGTAGACACCAAATAATTAAGTGCTGAAACCCGCCGCACAACAGAATAAGGACCAGAGTACTTGGCCCTAAAAGGCGAACCTGGTATAGGCAGTAATGCTACTACTTGGTCACCTGGACTAAACTCTCTAGTCTCCGCCTTGCGATCATAAATTCTTTTCATTTTTTGTTGAGCTTCAGTTAAATTACTGCTTGCCATTTTCCAGGCCAAAAACAGTTTGCGACGAAACCCATTTGTATACTCCGCCAAGCTTTCTGGTGGTTCTGAATTATCCAGATCACTGCTCAGTACAGACAAAGATGAGCGCACTTTGTGAGCGAAAACCAATTCGTTCGGGCTAAAACCTGTACTTTCCTGCACAACGCTTCTTGCCGCCAGTAATAGCCATGGTAAGCCCTCTTCCCAGTCCCTTTCCATCTCAACACAGTAAGCACGCAACAAAGATTTTAAAGTGGCGTGAAACCGCTCCAGAGCCCCTTGGCTCTGTGCATGATATGCACTACTTAGATTGTGCTTTATGCGCAGCTGCTTTAGAGCCTCGGCAAACGTCCTAGAAGTAAAGTTTGAACCCCTGTCACTTTGAATTACCTTCGGTATTCCAAAGATAGATATAAAATGTGATAATGACTTTATAATTGACTTTGTTGTTATACTTCTTAGGGCATATGCAGCAGGGTAACGCGTAGCCTGACACATTATTGTAAACAAATACAAGCAGCCAGATTTCGATGTAGGCAAGGGACCTACACAATCAATTATGAGATGTTCAAATGGAGTACCTACTGACGGAATTGGATGTAGTGGCGCAGGTTTAATAGACACATTTGGTTTACCCGCAATTTGACAGATGTGACATTCCTTAATAAACTTAGCCACATCACGTTTTATCCGCGGCCAGTAAAAGTGCTGTAACAAATGACTGTATGTTTTCTTTACACCGTAATGTCCAGTCATTTCCCCGTGTGCAGTTTTTAACACTAGATTACGATATTTCTCAGGAACAACCACCTGCAACACCGGATCTGCTAATTCAGGGTTTGCAAACGGTGACCACCTGCGAAGCAACAAGCCATTTTGGACACAATAGTTATTATCCATGCTTAACTCTGAAGCCAAATCAAAATATTTCCGAAGGCCAAGATCGTCTTTTTGTGCGTCAATCATTTCACTACGAGAAAGTGATGCTGGCAACTCTGGAATATATAATTTTAGTTTCGTTTTAGACACATCAGATGGCTTCTCCAACTGTGCGCGACTCATTGCGCGAGTCACCGCACAGGCAGTGAACACCTCTGGAAAATCTTGCAGATTTTTGTCAGACTCAGCTGATGGTACAATGTCTCTTCTAACCACAGGAGGTGGTAGTGACCCTTCAGGCCAAACACGGCCCCCACCCAAATTATTTCCCAAAATGAGTTCGACACCATCTATTGGTAAAGATGGACGCACGGCAATTGTTACCTCTCCATTGCAGAACGCTGAAGACAACTGAATCTTATGCAATGGCACTGAAAATGGTTGCAGATCAATTCCACGAATTAAGACTACATTTCCAGTGTTTGAAACTGAAGAGAACGGTAGAACAGACTCACTAATAAAAGACTCTGATGCTCCCGTATCCCGTAATATTCTAACTGGGACTTTTTGAGCATCGTCAACCATTGAAACGAAACCTTCTGTGATAAACGGAGTATAATCCACAACATTAGACACAGCTGTTTTATCACCGTCTATCTTCCCAACTTGTACATTCGTCTGTTGACGATCGGGCGCGGTTAACAGAGCCCCCTGTGATCCAACACAGTGTTGTAATTTCGTAGCAAAAACACTAGAAGCGCAGCCTACAGGTTTGCTACTGCCTGCTTTACTCTTATTACGAGCGCTCAACATTGGACATTCTTTTTTCCAGTGACCCGTTTCTAAACAATAGTGACATTTATTGTCAGCATCCATGTCCCTGACTCTGTTACGAGTTGAATCGGGCCTCCAAAAAGGACCCGCATTAAAAGGACCCGTGTTAGGACGAACAGGGCGATGTTCTCTACGACTATACTCATGTCTTGGCGGATGCTCCCTCATAGGATTTTTGTGCATTAACACAAAATTATCCGCTAGGACAGCAGCCTGAGCGGCCGTCCTCACCTGATGTTCACTTACGTAAGTGGCAATTCGTTCTGGCAAAATGTTTTTAAATTGCTCTAAAATCACCAAGTCGCACAAATCATCAAAATTGCTAATGCCCTCAGCCGTACGCCAACGATGGAAAAAACTACTGAGCTCTCTAGCTATCTCAGCATGGGTTTGTCGATCACTCTTTCTCCAATTACGGAAACGTTGTCTATACGCTTCTGGAATCAATTCGTAACATTTTAAAACTGCATCTTTAACACACTGATAGTTCTTTCTCTCTGTAGTGGGCAACGCAACAAATGCTTCCTGCGCTTTCCCAACTAATACAGTTTGCAAAAGCAAGATTTTATCCTCATCATCCCACTCTCGATCAGAGGCGACATTTTCAAATAGTGAGAAAAATACGTCAGGATCACGTTCATTGAATTTGGGAAGAAATTTGATCATACCAGCCAAACCGGATCTTTCACCACTGCCACTGGAGGAAAATTTACCATCGGCTACCAGTTTGAGTCTGAAACGCTCGATTTCCTTATCCTGCTCTTGAAGTTTAAGTTTCTGCAACTCCAATAAACGATCCTTTTCACTCTCTTGTGTCTTATGTTCCAGTTGCATTCGTAACAGTTCTTTATGTTGCTCAAACGTCAATCCACTATCAGAAGACGACATGCTTGCTGCCACAGGTATAACTGGAAACGATAGACCTGTACTATTTGTGTCTATCGGTGTATTTCTAGGCAACACTTGTTTGTCTTTTAAATGTTCACGAATAAATTCAACTATTTGCTCTTTTTTAGCAGATTTAGACAACGTTAATCGAATCATGTAATGATCTGCTACATTAAACAATTGCTCTTTTGTTAAGGCTAAAACAAACTCTCTGACGGAGCGCTAAAAAAATCATGCAACGCGCTCATAATTTAGCACTTAATCCACCTTTCAACAATGTATCAAATCAAACACACTAAAGCACTCAACTCAATCTAAAGATCAGTCTTCCAGATTATCCAACCAAACAACTTAACTTACGTGAATAACTACAGCCCGCAAAACAGGACAAACAAACTACGGAGCTTCCCCGTATCTAAACATTTACCCCCACTATTCTAACCTATTTTCACACTGTGTCCAAGAACCGAGCTCTTTACTCACCCATACCGCTGGAGACGTACTGTCCCGACCATAGGCCAATTCAGTCGTTTCTCCACGGCGATGTCCTCGGTCCAGACACCAGTGACGCTCCAACCTAATCCCCAGCGCAGAAAAACGCTCTAAGACGGGGTTAAATGATCACTCCAAACATTCGCTGTCCTGCTACGCAAGCTGAAACACTTCACCAAACCAAATGGTTGGAACTAAGCTCTACACTGCAACACGACATATATGTTTACTACACAATACAAACAGTGTGGATCCCCTCTAAACATTCGGCCCAGCACGATTACGTCACACACGCACGTCAATCGGCAAATTGTGTAGCACTACTTTACTCGCATTACGCTCTTCTATAGTAAATAATGAGAATTAATAGTAGCCTACCTTCCAAAATTCAAAATCGGTTCAAAACCGCCGGACGAGCCCCCATATGTCGTAGCCACTTGGCTCACAGTGAACACGACATAAAGGGGAGACCACACCAAAGTATATTTTAAACAAAAGTATATTTATTAACTAAAATATTCATAAAGTCAGTTTATGTAAGACAAATCAAAAATGTTGTGTAAATCAACATAGTGAAGGTGTAGTGCAAAAAGGTAAAGAAGCAGGGCTGCCAACAGCCCTGCTGAGAGTCTACTCGCGAATGCAGTCCTCTCAGCCAGCTGGAGAGCACTGATTTTATCCAGCCTCCAATTAGGCCATCAATTAGCCACCTTGGTACAACCCCCATAGCTCCTCCTGCAAACCAGAACAGGGACAAACCAAAACCAGCCACAAAATACCATACTAACAAAGGGAGAAAGTGGCAGACCCAACACATTAGAGCTGGGCCATCACACTTGGTAAGATAAACATATGATTTATGATGCCCCCGAGCCAAGACAATATCTGATTGGTCAAGACAACATTTGAGGTGTGGCCAACAGGCCAGTTTATATACTCAGGACACCATAAAATTTGGCTTTTAGTCTCTAGCTATGCTGCTGCTATTAGTCATGTGGCTTTTAGTTGTTAGCTTTGCTTCTGCTATTTGTCATGTCTGCTTTTAGTTTGCTTTTAGCTTTAAGCTTGTAGCTTTGCTACCTAGCTTTAGCTTTTAGCCATGCTGTTTAGTCATCACTGTTTGAGCGCAGTTCGAGTGTGCTTCAGCCTGCAAGCCTGCTGCTACTTAGCCACGATGAGAAGGAACACAACCTTGTCTCGTCAAACTTTATTTGTTTTCTTTTCCGTTTGAGAGTTTCGTGTTCTGAGTTGTTTGTAACGTTGAGTTCAACTTCAACCAGCCACACACAACACTCCATCTTCAGCCAACGCCCCACCACGGGCTCCCCAAGACGTCACTTCAGCGACTACTGAACTTCCAGCCAATCAGCGACAACAAAGGGACACCTTCAGTCAATGTACCCTCAGACATTTGTACTGGTGTATCTAATATAATTTTAACCTCATTGAGGAACTCAATGCGAGGGTTAATTAAGTGATTGATGGTTGTTCATGTCTATGCAATTTAACGTATTGCTGTAAACTTGGGATTCCATATTTCCATTCTCTTAAACTCATCTTTCGCTAACTTTCGATCTTCCTGTAATTTGTGTGAATGTGTGCGTGCGTGCGTTTATGTGTTAGATTAGTTTATATATCTTAGATTTATCTAATAAAGCCTTATTCATATTGAAAAGAGAAGTATCTTGTGTTTTGTGCTTACATGTTAATGTCTTAACTCTTAAACTCTGCAGACCCGAAAATAGAATTCAAATTGTTTGTATTGCATTTGCAATGCCTTCCTTTTATGGTATCAGGCCATATATGGGTTCATTTGAAAGCTTAGAGTGTTTTCTTTACAAAGAATACCATTAATTGGGGTTTTATGATACATAAAGTAGTCAAATTAAGCTAAGAAATATATCCCCCCCCCCATAAATTTCTGTCTAACGATTGCGAATAATTTTTCAGAAGAATGTGTATTTAAAATATTTTTCACAAAACAGTCAAGTCATATATCACAAGAAAGCTCTCATTCTCAGGAATCTGATGATGTAGATCATTTTATTGTGTGACAATCACAGATCGAATGATCTTCAACAGAATCGCGATGTAACATTTCTCACCTCATTGCAAATTATTGTTTATCCATCTTAGCACCGCTAAACAGCCACACATACCTATATACTCGATATAATCTTTTATATTAGAATCTCTTCTTTCAAACAAGACAATTTTTACGTTTCTGCGTGCTTCCATTGCTGAGATATAAAGCGTTTTGTACAAGTGCGCAAAAGAGATCCAAGAGCTGTATGATTGACAAGATCTCTAACTCATATTGATGGGTGTAAAAGCCTTTCTTCTGCTATAGACATCTGATCTCTTTTGTGAAGCGCTATTTGTCCTAATTGCTGCCATTCACAAGTCGTTCCCTCCAATCGAAGGTGTGAATTCAGCACCAGCGGGGGTGACAGGAACTGGACAGCGACTGCCCAGTCCTTTCCGCCGGTGTGACGCCAGCGAAGTGCTGGCGCATGGGAAATTGAGTTTTTGGCTGCTTCTAAACAAAGACCACGCGAGCGGAAACTACAAGCGGCCGAATCTCCGGATTTATAATGCATAATATTCATAAAACGAGTTATGGGTGGCCACCTTCGCTGTGGAGAGGTCAGGACGCGCATCTGGTAAGCGTATACGCGTGCTACTTGCCTTTTATACATATGATTCTTTATTCTGAGGCCTGGAAGCTCCGCTAGCAATAAGCTAATATGTTTATTTTCAATATCGTACAGTATTTGACCGCATCTCAGTGAAGGTACAGTAAACAGTACAGTACTGGGGGAATAAACATAAATTAGTTTGTTGACGCTCCGAAGTTCGCGTACAAGCTTCGGGGAGAGTGTTAGCGCTGAATCAGAATCAAAACAAACAGACACGCTGATAAAACATCAAAATATGAAATATGAATGAGACAGGCGAGGTCTCCCAATCTTTACACGATGCAGAATAGACATAAATGAAATGATATGAAGCTGGAGATTGTGGATTCTATTTTAGATTTTGATAGACCAGATATTTTTTATAATTTTATGCATGTTGCTATTGTGTAATTTGACTTATTCTCTTTCAAAGACTGTTCAGAAAACCCACACACAAAAAAAGCACATTGTATTGAGATGGTTCATCATATGTGAAACAACATAAATAATACTATTTGTCACAAACAGCAGCTTTTTATGTAACTTCTGAGTGTTTTCTGTAAAATAATATACAGAGATCACATTATTCCATACTGCAAGTGTGCAAAAGATGACTTCATACTTATTTAGACTAAAATTTTATACAAAAATGGTATTATTCCTTCCTTCAGTTGGAATAGAATAACTTTAGCATAGATTAGGATAAAAAGAAATTTCTTTTTTCCTCTACTAGCTGACAAGTGCAAGAAAAACATGACATTGGTCTGAAGTTCGTAGGCCTTTCATTGCCTGAGTTACTCTATTTCAAACTTCAGGTTACACAAATAAAATAAAAAAGCGCCTTGTTTTTTTCCCTATTTATTATAACACAGACAGCATATATTGTCATTTTTATCAATTTCAACAGTGTTTTATGTAATTTCAAAGGGTTTCCTTTAAAATTATACCAAACTTTCTGAGCTTACACTTTAGCATTAGTATAGGGAAGCATTCAAAATTAGGTAGGAAAATGAAAAACGGAAATCCCCAAAATAGCATTTGTGCTTAAGAGGTGCCGATCTTGTTACTGTGCTAATTGATAGTGTTTTCACTATAGTTTGGATATTAATATCCAGCGCAGATTTGATGTTAAACGGCTCGTTCAGTGAATCCCAGGCGCGTCTCAGTGACCAGCCGTGAAACAGTGATTCTGTTCAAATTCCCTTTAAATTATTAAATGATTCCCTTTGAGCTAAATTGACCTGTTTCCGTTACAGCATCTTTTATCTTATGTTTAACTACTTTATTTAACTCTTTTAGCTTCTGCAAGAAAGCAACTTTCTTCAGATTTAAATTATGTTAAATCTTTATTTATCCATGGTTTGTTATTTGGATAAATTGTGACATTCTTGGTTTGAACAACAGAATTGACACAGAAATTAACATAACCAGTTATTACATCATTCAACAATTCATAATTACAACAACAATCGTTATCATTAAAAACTAATTCTCTGGACCATATCTGAACCTGCTGAATGGCAGGCTTATTGCTCATTAATAGTTACCTATATTTTGGTAATGAGCGTCCCAGGGGTGGACGTAATCTTGGCACATATGCACCTTTCATGTTACCAGAACATTTATCCAGAGTCTTAACCAACTGTCAGACAGGTTATGTCTTGCTCAAAATTTGGCAACAAAGTAGATACATTCAATTAAATTTTGTTCAAGTTTATTTGTAAAGAGCTTTTTATTATACAAATCATTGCATAGCAACTTTACAGAAAATTCAGTTTCTTCCTCAGGCAATCTTCCATATGAACAGTTAAATGTTCTTAACATTCTGTGTGTGTGTGTGTGTGTGTGTGTGTGTTGTCTCAGTGTTCCTGAAGATAAACTCCTTGTGTGTTAAGGGAAACATGCTCGGCATTAAAGCTATTTCTGATTATGAATGAATTTTATATTATCATCTCACACATCATGGGCCGTCATTGTCTATAATGTATTACTACATGAAAACACAACACAAGAACACATCCAGGGGGCGTGGCTGGATCACATCCAGGGGGCGGAGACGCGCAGGTCTAGGTCTATGTACGTGTAACAGGGCCGTGCACAGACCTTTTGAGGGGCATGTGCTGAAACTGAAAAAGGGCACCCCCCCCCCCTTTTTTATATCAAGATTATTTAGTAAGCCTGCATAAATGGAAGAAATGGTCACATCTTCACGACAAATTCAATAACACAAAATAATAGTCTCAAAAGCTTTAGCTTTATTCACGATTAATAACAACCATAATGATAATATTAGATAATTAGATAATATAGATAAACAGGGTTTTAAGGGCTTCTTTAAACCTAATACAACATCAACCTTCTGTGAGCCATGTATCTGGCAAAAATGTTATACTGTGGTGAACCAGGGATGTTGGTCTCTTGAAGGTCTCTTATTCACTAAACTTTCCCTAAAATAAGCCAGCAATGAAAAAATAAATAAAAATAGTGTGAAAAGTACAGTTGCAGTGAAAAGCATTTCTGAAGGATCACCTGACACTGAAGAGTACTGATGTAATAATGCTGAAAATTCAGCTTTGATCACAAAAATAAATTACATTTTAAAATATTCAAATAGAAAACAGTTATTTAAAATTGTAAAAATATTACACAATATTACTGATTTTGCTGTATTTTGGATCAAATAAATGAAGCCTTGGAATAAATCATGAATTACATTCTGTATGATAAAATATAAAGATTTCAGTGATCTTCTGTAATTTTTTTTTTTTTTTTAGTTACTACTACATTACTGTAGTAAAACCATGTTTTCCAACATTTTATAAAGAGAGTATACAAAGAGTATACCATAACATGATTAGCCTAAATGTTAATAAATTAAGTGTATCAGCAATTATAAATCAAAGAAGAAATTTCTTAGAAATATGTTATCTAGGTGAAGAGGATCACTTGCGCTTTGTGTAAGTTCCAGTACGAAACAGCGCGGGGGCGCACCTGTTATGATTTTCCGATGGTAAAAACAAATTATTTGTTGTTGTATTACTTATCAATATATCGTTTTTGACCAGCGAATGTGTGCAAATGTGATTTTTTTTTTCTGTCCGTCATTAAAACGGCGACGGAGCGCTCAGTTTTTCCTGTGGTAAAATGCATTTGGCCAAATTAGCATTTTATAAAAGATGAAATGCAACTGTATGCACAGGCTGTGTTGGCTATGTATTGGCTATGACTAGATGGCAAATGCTAGCCCTCTTTCTCAGGCGACATCCCACATGTCTGAGTCAGTGAGTCAGTCAGACATCAAATAAATAAAATATGAGCCTTTATAGACAGTGTTTAGTAGTACTTATTCAAACAACAAGATATTTATTTACCCTTCGCAAAACTTTGTTCAGCTCAGCTGTTGTCTACTGTGCGGCTGCAGTGAAACTTTAGTTGATTCAATGAATATAGAGGGGGCGGAGTTATCAGCTTACTTACAGCTTGAGGATCCAATAAGATTTACACAAGCTCGTTTTAAGAACTTTCATTTGGTAAAACAGACAGACAGACGTAAAGGGTGACCAATAGCATTGATTAAAAAAAAAAAAAAAGAAAAGAAAAAAAAAACACCAAAAAAAGGGCACTTCCCAGCAAACACAGAACGTTGTGAGGACGTTGCCAGTTAGTCGTCATTTGGTCAGCGCGACATTACTTTATGGCAACGTTGTGAGGACGTGGTGGTAAAGTTCCATTTTTTTAAATCTTGGCTAACTTCCCAGAAACGTCGTGGGCACGTACTCAAAAGACGTCGCTAGTTAGTCCCATTGTGGACGTTGTAGCGACGTGGTCAGCTGGTCTTCAGATAACTTTTAATATTATTGCACTAGATGTATTATTATTATTAAGATACCATTTGAACAGCATATTCTTTGGGAAATATACAAAAAAATTAATCAAGCATGTTAAAATAATTATATATATATATATATATATATATATATATATATATATATATATATATATATATATATATATATATATGCCATCAGTTTAAGAACAATACAATAAACAATTTACTTAGCAAATGGTGATAATGTTTGTTAATGAAAGAGAGTACGGGACTAATTAACATTTAAACCTTAAACTAGCAGCGCACGTCACTTTCTGAGTGAAGTGCGCGACGTGCGCGTGCCCGTCATTTTGTAACGGTCAACTTCCAGCAGACGGACACGGAGGAAAGGTAAGTCCTATAAATCTACTTTTATTCATAGATTTTAACTGATATAACGTTAAATGCCATCAAAGAGGAGTAGTGTTTTGTATTTTTGTAGGTTTTCTCTTTCAATTTAATAAATAAATGCTCTGTTTGGTTAATTAGCTCAAAAGCAGTCTCAGAGGTGGTCTAAGGTAACGGTAACTGTTAAAATCGAATATAACCTTACCTGTTTTAAATTATTTGAAATTTATCACTATAAACTATACAGTATTAACTTTCTAATTATTCAATTTTTAACCGTAGTAACGTTAATTAGTTTGTTTGAATACCTGCTGCTCGAGCTTGATGATGCTCATGCTATCCATGCTGTGAACTTGAATATAAACCGATATAACGTTGAATATAAAGTTTAACGTTAATTAGACCGAGGCTGCCGAAATCATGTTCAGTGTAACGTTATGTGGGGTTAATAATTTCCCCTTTTCTCCCTCAAGTGGCAGGCTTGTAAATTCTGTCATATGTTCATTATTGGTGTTAATGGAGTTTTTCACATGCATGCTTTTTAATGCTAGTTTAATTCTCAAATTGATCTGATACTTTCGTTTCACAAAAAGTAAACAAATTGTTCACTTTCTTAGGGCCTGACAACCACCAGTTGAGTCGATGATTCAGTGAGTTCCTTATAAGGAAATATATTTGTTACCACCTAGTAATTTAAATGTATTATTTATTGCTTTAAAATGAACACATATATTTATCATCAGGGGAAGAGACAGTCTGGGCAGCAGCAACAAGACAACTATTACAAGTAGAGATGGGTTTCAAGAACTGGTACTAATTTGGTTCCTGACTTGTTCAGTACTGAAAACATTTACATAAGGTACAGGATCAATAGTGCTGCTATCAGTATTCTTGTAACATTGATTCATTACCCTTTAGACACAACCACATATCCTCCAAATCATCTCTGCGTGGATGGCAGCAAGGATCCAGGATCAAGAGATCATTCTTCATGGAGACTGTTCCACAGGAAGCAGTTTCTCCTGGGTGAAAAACTAAACCTGGTTGTTTCAGCATCACTCAGGCAAGACTAAATACTTTTAAATTGATTTCAGTTGGTTATGTGTTTCAGGTCATCCTGACCATTCTGCTGTCCTGGATGTAAGGCCGTGCTGGAACTACATTTCTCGTGGTTGAAAGATTTGTGGAGCGGTATCCAGACATATAATGCCCCATCACACGGGGCGTCAACGCCTCTCGTTTACTTTTAAATGAAGTGACGTCAAGGATGGTGAAATTAATTCTAGAAATTAATTCTAAATAGAAGTTGAAGACTTCTCAAGCGCCAATGCAGCCGTCCTCCAGTCAGAACATCTTATGCAAATACCCAAGTGCAGACGCAAGCCAATCAAGTGCATGCAATACCAGAAAACTAATGTGATTGGCTGTCACTATGAGAAGAGACAGTAATTCTGATCCGATATCAGTGTCGTTTTTTGCAAAAAAAAATTTAAATCAATGTAGAATTTTCTATACTTCTGTGTAAGGATGTCAATTTTCAATCATTTCCATGATCGATCGTCGTTTAAATTAATGAACAAATAATCGATTAATCGTTAACCTTAATGCTGCAAAGTCTATTGCAGTAACACCCAGTCACTGGTATGACAGGATGTGCAAAAGTGTGTGTGTGTGTGTGTGTGTGTGTGTGTGTGTGTGTGTGTGTATATATATATATATATATATATTATATATATATAAAAAACTGTAAAATATATATTTTACAGTGAAGACCAAAAGTTTGGACACACCTTCTCATTCAAAGAGTTTTCTTTATTTTCATGACTATGAAAATTGTAGATTCACACTGAAGGCATCAAGGGCTATTTGACCAAGAAGGAGAGTGATGGGGTGCTGCTCCAGATGACCTGGCCTCCACAGTCACCGGACCTGAACCCAATCCAGATGGTTTAGGGGTGAGCTGGACCGTACACAGAAGGCAAAAGGGCCAACAAGTGCTAAGCATCTCTCAGGGAACTCCTTCAAGACTGTTGGAAGACCATTTCAGGTGACTACCTCTTGAAGCTCATCAAGAGAAAGCCAAGAGTGTGCAAAGCAGTAATCAAAGCAAAAAGTGGCTACTTTGAAGAACCAAGAATATGACATATTTTCAGTTGTTTCACACTTTTTTGTTATGTATATAATTCCATATATAAATCCACATGTGTTAATTCATAGTTTTGATGCCTTCAGTGTGAATCTACAATTATCATAGTCATGAAAATAAAGAAAACTCTTTGAATGAGAAAAAACCTTTGGTCTCAAACTGATATATATATATATATATATATATATATATATATATATATATATTAGACAGTTTCATCGGATGCACGCGCCTGGACCTAAGTTAACTTCCGGTCTGTGTTGTGTATATCGGTCTGGCTGCGGTGCCATCTACAAACGCAGTTAAAGTTAAGGTGATGAGTAGACTTAAGTTGGGCTCAGGTGGTTGTGTTGCGGGATGTTTCCCATACATTTATTTATTTTTGGAGACTCGCCACAATTTTAAAACTGATCGATTTTCAAAAAGGCTTCGTTGAATAAACATGAGTAACGTTACGTACTGCACGTTTAATAATTCCTAACATTTATATGTTTAAATATCAAAACGAGGCACAGGTGTTTTTATATCGCTGTATTTCTGAAGGAAGACTTGCATGTTATATGCCTGATAGCAGCGTGTGAGCGTATCTCTGCTTCGTTTACAGCTGTTACTGGGGAAACCTCTATTTCTGGCGCTTTATGTCTATGCTTTAAAACATCTCCTACTGGCAAAGGATGAATTTGCATTTTCATTAAGTCCGCCTGATCCACGCAGCAAACATATTTTGTTTGTTATCAAAAAATATCTACTCCAGAGGGACTTGGCTGTTGTTATTGATTCTATTTGGAAGTCTACCGGTTAGGTTAGGTCCACAAAAGCGCGCATGCGCAGTAACGTTTGTTTATGTTGTTGCCGTTGAAACCGTCTATATATATGTGTGTGTGTGTGTGTGTGTGTATAATGTATGTGTGTGTAAAATACATTTCTTTTAAATTTATAGCACAGTAATGAAGGCAGCAACATGTGGTAGATGGGACAGAACAAGAATCTTTCATTGTGCTAATGTATTATAATACCAAAGGGTATGGCTCCTATACAGCGTGCAGCACGTAAACACAACCAGTGCAGAATGATGCACTTGAAGCAACACAGAGTCACAGCGTGTAGCATTACTCATAGAAATATTCAAAACACCAAAGGAAGAGATATTGTTGTGTATTATATGTGTGCAATATTTTGAGCCTTTTCTTTTAACAGTTTTAAATATCAGTTATTGTGCGCTCTTGAAGAGAGTTTCATTGTTTTGACTATAGTAACTAGGGCTGGGATGATATGCTAATCTGCCAATTCAATACTATCCCGATACTTGTGTGCCGATTCAATATATATTTGTAATTATATATATATATATAATTTAGCATTGTAATTATAGTTATATAACTATTGCAATTCGTGACTTATCCAAATTGTCTGTAAAATGATGTTTGTTTCTGTAGATTTGAGGGAAAGAGTAAAAACAAGGAGGTCTGGGAATGACTGAAGGGATCTGACAGCAGTGAGGGAAGGAAGTAATCACCAGAATGTAAGTTCTTTGAGAATGTGTGCATTATTACAAGTTGAGTTTTCATTTAAATGTGGCAATGTACACAACTGGTCAAAAGTTTTAAATATATTTTAAAAGTTTAATTTATTTCTATAATGCACAGCTATATTTTCAGCATTAATTACTCCAGTCTACAGTGTCACATGATCTTCAGAAATCATTCTAATATGATGATTTACTGCTCAATAAATTTTTCTGATTATTATCAGTGTTGAAAACAGTTGTGCTGCCCAAACTTTTGTCTACACTACGGTTACATTTATTTATTTATTATTTATTTTATTTATTTATTTTATTTGGGGGTGGTTGGCTAATAGCAAGAATGCATAAAATTGAAAACCAGTGGTAGAGAAGACTTTTGTAATTTTACAAAAGATTACCTTTTTTTCAATGTTTTGAACTTTGTGTTTTATAAAATAATAATGAAGAAAAAATTCAATCATTTCTAATATGGGGTGCGCTTCCCTAAAACCAACTTTGTTCAAAAAGTTCCTTCGTTACCAATAGAGTTCAGTGGAACTAACAACCGTAGTAAGCTAACTGCAGATGTGATTTACATCATGTACGTCATGAGCAGATGTACACTTTGATCTTAGCGCCAATAATGTGATTAGGTGCATGTAAAAGCACTGATTTGTGATAATCAGCAATGTTTCCCGATCAGTATATGAAAAAGATCATGTGACACTGAAGACTGGAGTAAAGTTACTGAAAAATTCAGCTTTGCCTCATAATTATTTCAATAAATATGTTTAAGTATATCCAAAAAAGAGTATGAAAACTGTTATTTCTTTCTTTCTGTTTTCTTTTTTTTTTTTTTTTTTTTTTTTTTTACAATTACTTTAAAAAAAATGTTTTTATCAAATTAATTTAGCCTTGGTGAGTAGAAGAGACTTCTCTTGAAAACCATCAAGAAAAGATTCCAGATTTTTGACTGGTTGTGAACATACATGAGCAACATTAACAAGATGATCCTCCCTTTCAGCTCAGAGAAGGATGTTGACAGTGCAGGCCCAGGATGAAGAAGAGGAGGAAGAACACGTTTAACAATTTTCTATAAGCTTGCCATGTGTTATAATAAAAACAATGAACATGGCTACAATAATATGCTAAATGTTATTAAAAGATTCCAGTTTGCAAGAAGTCTGAGTGTCTGCCTCTACACTAGAGGAACTATTTTCTGAAGAAGATCAGGTGCTGAGAAGAAGCCTTGTTCTACAGCACAACACTGCATCAAGCCTCCTGTCCTTCCCTCAGAAGAGCCTGTCTTCTGCTGCTGGGGTAAGAAACACCCTCTTCCTCTTCTCTATCAGCTGTCCAGCACCTAACTCTGTCTGAAAGAGTCATCTCCACAGTCAGTAATCACAGATCACAGATTCTTCTGAGAAAAGTCGATATGCTCATTTTCTTAAAAACAAATAATACAGGAGAGATGATAGAAATCTCTATATTGTTCATTTTTCATATCTTTACGCTTTATGAATGTTTTTCTTCTGAGAAGCTCAAGAATTATGGTTCTTTGGTAATTGTTATATTGTTTAGGTTTATCCTCTGATAGTGAGCACAGAGCCCTGATCATGACATGGAAGAAAAAAAGAAATCATGTCCATGATTTACTAATTCGTTCCCTCTATGTACTAAAACATGCACGATTACTTTTACATTTCATTGATTTGCTAAATCGTATGCACAATTTACTAATTTGTTCTCTTGATGTATAAATAGTGTACACGTTTTAGCAAATCGAGGGAATGAAATAGAAAATCGTGCGCATGAATTAGCCTAAATGTTTTCCTGCATGCCATGTAATTAAAGCACATCACCATCAGACATTTATACCAGGAGCCTCCTATATGACACTCACAGTTTTACTTTGTGCAGTATCTCTGTGCAGTATCTGCTGAATTGTTTCATATCTATTTATCATGTATTTTTTGTTGCACTAAATTATGTTGTATCAATAAGTTTACTGATAATTATTTTTAATTTTCAATAATAACGTCATTAACCATCTCCCCATCTTTAAGACAAAAATTTTCTATTGTTTATATTGTGTAATCTATGAATTGATGTGTTTAGTTTTCTGTGCTCATAACTTAGTAACATTTTGCATGGTTAAAGAACAGGTGCGATGTTCAAAATGTTTTGGCTTCGTATTTGTACAAAGTAGTGCTGAATAAATATTGATTTGTGAATGAATGCACCGTGTTTTTGTCTATTTTATATTAGAATGTTTTTGTATTTGTTTGCATTGCATGTATGTAATTAATGTATTAACTATGAATCCCCTATAATTAGATTACAATTAGATTTCATAAGGTTTATTTTTTGCCCCAGAGATGGATTGAGTTTATTAGTTCTTTATGTATTTCAAGGTAATGGTGAGGTGAAAATATGAATTACCAATATGATCCTGTAATGTCACGTCCTCATAACGTGACAGTTTGGTCGTCAGGACATACTCATCACGTTCCAGCGACGTTCCACTATAACGTCGCCACGACGGATATGGGAATCACAAAGTTACGTCACTGGAACGTTATATGGTACGTCGCTGCGACCAATATGGTACTTTATAGTAACGTTCTCATAACGTGCCAGTTTGGTCGCTGGGACGTACTCCTCACGTTCCAGCGACGTTCCACTATAACGTCGCCACGACGGATATGGGAATCACAAAGTCACGTCGCTGGAACGTTATTTGGGACGTCGCTGCAACGAATATGGTCTGGTCCAGTTACGTCGTCACAACGTAACTGTGTTAGCTGGGTTCGGAGTGTAAGGGCAAAAAGGGCATGTGCTCTGCACAGGTTGAGCCCTACCTGTGCACGTGCCTGACGTGTAACGGAGGCCAGCGAGTAGTGCTGTGCAGGTAAACCTCACTCCCCGATCTCAAGAGACGCACTAGCTGGAGATCGGGGAGTGATCACCGTTACATACGGTGGGAGGAGTCGGGTCTGGATCCAGCCACGCCCCCTGGATCTTGTGTTCTGCAGTGAGGACCATCTCGTTTTCCAGAGAAACCGGACGGAAGTGGTTTCATTTCGCCAGAAACGCGTTGGTCCCTCCGCTGACGTCACTCGCGGGCAGTACACCAATGAGTGCGCGAGAAACGCGTTGGCCCCTCCGATGACGTCACTCGGGGGCCGTGCAGCCATGAGTACGCGAGAAGATCTGCGCATTCGAGCGCAGACAGCAGCACGCATCTGATCTGTTACTTCGCAAGGCTTTGAGCTCATTTATTCCGTAAATAACAGGTGAGTCAAGTAAGGTCACCTTTATTTATATAGCGCTTTAAACAAAATGCATTGCGTCAAAGCAACTGAACAACATTCATTAGGAAAACAGTGTGTCAATAATGTAAAATGATAGTTAAAGGCAGTTCATCATTGAATTCAGTGATGTCATCTCTGTTCAGTTTAAATAGTGTCTGTGCATTTATTTGCAATCAAGTCAACGTGAGTCCGTCAGAAGTGACTTAAACATCACGAGAGTATCGTCGTTATTCTATTAAAGTTGTTATTTTCTATATTATTATTCCCCTGGCTCTTGCAGTGAAATCACTTTGCTCATGATGAACGGGTGCGCGCAGATGTGCAAGTGTTTCCTGATCCTGTTCAACATCCTGTTCGCTGTGAGTATGTCTGGACTTTTACTGGGATTCACGCTTCTTCTTAAAGATGAACGGGTGCTATAAATGTCATGGACACATTTGCATACTGAAATAATAAATTAGTCTCTGTTTCTGTGCATTTACACGATGTGCAGTAAAGTTCGCAAGATCCTCCAGGTTCGACTTCTCCAGATCAATAAAAACTCGAGCAAACCGTGTTAACTACACAATCTTGGCCTCTTTTCTGTCGCAGTGATGTAGAAGACGAGTTTTCCTCCGCTCTGTACTAAACACATCCGAGGGACCGTGTGAAAAGTGTTCCTAATAAAACACTTCTGTCACCAGCTTCAGTTCACACATCACTGCGCGAGTCCTGTTGGTTTTACTGTCACACGTATTTGGGAAAATAGTTGATTTTGCGTATTATTATTTTTTTTATGACAAATAAGTTAATAACTTCACATTAACACGATGTAGTGTCACCAAATTCAGTTCGCACGTAACTGCGATCGTTTTTTTAAATATTCTATATTCACTAATTCACTGTCTTTCTACATGACTATGATTTGTGTTTTATGCATATGTATCAGTTATTTGTAAAACACTGCAAACTATTTTCATTGAATATCCTTAGCTTTGAAAAGATTTTAAGACACTGTATTCATTTTGCCATTCGTGTATTATCTGGTAGACAAATAATGCAACTTTCATATGTATATCCCACTGCATCTCTGTACCAGAGTTGTGACATACTCTGTTGTTCTCATTAATTTTATGTTTTGTAAAAATAATTTAAACTTCCATACTGGGTTAAATTCCTAATTTACTTGTCAGTAATGAACACTTTAATTGCAAAAAAAAAAACAAAAAAAACAACAACAACTAGACTCTAGTGAGAAAATTTGAATAAGCCTTACCAGTGTTGTGATAATTATTTTTAAGGCACTCTACGTGTTAAAAAATAAATAAGTACTGTAATATAATAATAGTTAAATAACATAAAAAAGACCAGTGAAACTTTTCTCCCTCAAACAGCTAGTGTTACTCTACACTACAGGCTACACACAGCAATATAAACAACATATCTGCATGTTCTCACATCACATCGTTCTTGTAAAATAATAATGAGTAAATACACATCAAAATCACTTTGCTGAGAATGAAACACCACTTACCAGCTGCCACGGTGTTGAAAATATCCTCTAACAATTAGGTGTGAGGAATCGTCCTGCTCGGATGAGGTCATGGTCAGGCGAGAGGTCATCATGTTGGTCATTTTATTTACGGCTAAATTATTATTAATAAATTTTACTACTATTTAGATTGTGCATGGGGCATTCACAAAAGGGCATGTTATTACAAAACAATTAGAAGAAACTGCTTTGAAAAAAGGGCACTTTGGACACCAAGGGGCAAAATAGCAGGTGCCCCTGCACGTGCCTGATTTAGAGCAACTAGAGTAGAGCTGAAAACATGTATTTATTAAACATCAATAACGCCATCTAGTGGTTAAACAATGGCATTACATATGAACATTATCTTTCTGGCCACCAAATTACTCAAATTTGCCTCTACCATAATCTCTTCAAATTAACTTAACAGGATTTAGCTAGAAAGTAATAGTTATTTATTATTATTATTATTGTTTTTTTTTTTTGTTTTTTGTTTTTTTTTAAAACATTTAAGGTGTTTGGTCACATTTGACTGCCAAGGAGTATGAGAACAAAATAGTTTCATTCCCCAGAATAAAATGTTATTTGTAAAGCATAGTCAACGCAATCAATACACGTTATGTTAATAATTACTAGAAATCACTGCAAATATAGTGAAACTGCTTTATGTCCCGAATAACCCCATTCAAACATATTGACAGCGTGATTTGTTTAGTAATATTGGTTGCTCCATGAACCACGCGATCTTGTGGCGGTGAGATCAAAGCATGCTCTGGTACAGCGAGTTTACTCTGAATAAATATAAAAGATGTTGCATTATTTGTCTAACAGATAACACCTGAATGACAAGATTAATCTAGTGTCTTAAAACACTACACTTTCCTGTAAAAGCTAAGGATATTCAGTTAAAATAGTTTGCAGTGTTTTACAAGTAACTGATACATGTCAAATTCGAAGGCTGGCATTGTTCATTGGTCGAACATCGACCAATAAAATGTATTCATTCGCACCAAAGCCCCGCCTCCAGCTCTGCTCTCTCACCAGTGATGCGCGGGTTGATCCAAAATGAGCAGGTGCCTGCGTTCATATCGCTCTACCGACTGCAGTAAGTAGGCCCCAATCATTGTTCCAGATTCTGAAATAGCTAAGAAAAAAGCTGTAGAAACTCTGGGTGATATTTTGAGAAGGGTATAACTGCAGCCTGGAGATCTCCAAAACGGGGTGGGAGCTCCAAAATAGGGCGTGGCTTCCTCCCATTGAGAGACAGGCACATGACACGCATGCACAAACTCCGCCCACAGCTGATTCTGAAGTTTTGATTGGTTGTGTCAGTTAAAGTGTTTCCTAAACTATACAACAAGAAACGCTAAAGCTACCCCACACCTTCACCAGTGAGACTGACTGAGTAGCAGGATTGCTGCTGAATCGTGTGGTAAAGTTGCAGTTCAGGAGATGAACAGGTAATAAGATTATACATCATGAGACTCACTGACGCAATGACAGAGTTTTATTAACACCCAGCATCTCTACCCTCTCTCAGTGAATGCTGCTTGGAATAAAGCGATAGAGTAAAGTCTTTCCCTCCGCTGGGACGCTCCTGAGTGATTCCTGTCTTCATCAGACTTGGGTCTAAACACCACTGCCACAAGCTCCGGCCTCTGCTCTCACGGAGAACATTTACATCGATTATTTTATTTTAGATGAACTAGAAACAATGTTTAATTTATAAAGTTTTATTTTGAAATGTAAGTCAGTAACAATTGGTTGAAGCCACAGCCAATGGTTAAAGTCAAGTCAAGTCACCTTTTGCATTTATTTGCAATCAAGTCAATGATATCGCTGTAGATGAAGTGACCCCGCAAGTTTTTGCGAAAGGAGACCCCGCCCAATTTTGAAGGTTCTTCCCAATTTTGTAGTTTACGCCCCATTCTGGAGATCTCCGGTCTGCAGTTATACCCACTTTTTGGGTCAGTTAGTGTCTTAATCTTTTAGTCGGTGGGTTTAAAAATAAATATAGGCAAAATATTACAGAAAGCTTGAAATGTCTACTTTTAAACTAAAATATTCAAACCAAAATAAATAGGCTTCTCTCTGAATAATATTGTTATTTATTTCTTTAGAAAAAAAGTTTTATACGTATTTCAACAGTAGTATCAGTATCACATACATTTTACTAAATAATAGTAATATTTCTAGCACATTGCCTTAATGTAAAAATTTATTTTTAGGCCTAATGAATGCTATTGTCATTTTAACTGAACTTAAGACTGGTGGTGATGCTTAAGATATTTTTGGTCATTGAGGGTTTCTGTAAAAAAAAAAAGTAATAGATCATATTAATTATTATTAAAAGATAATACTACTACTAATTCTACTATCATACTAATGTATATAAAATGCACTGTGAATTGATGAGCTGCTGGGTTCATGAATATTAATCACGTTGTCTGGGTTCGGTCGAACGGTACTAGAGCATTTGCGCATTAGCTCCGCCCACTACCGGAGAAACCGGCGTATCTTCTGCTTGTTCGAAAATGAATATGAATACTTCTAAATGAAATCCATTATTTTGACAGGAGAAGACAACAAAGAATAGTTTACATATAGTGCATGGATTCAGCGTGGTAAGACTCTCGCGCTCTCTCTCTTTGCATGTGTGAGAAACAGCGCTATCAGTAAAGCGATGGTGAGTCGTGCGCCTTCACAAAGAGTTTACAGAGCATCAAATACAGGTGCGCTGTGCGTAATTTGAGATGAACTGAAAGGTTCAGATCGCTTGATGGAGAGGGAACTCTGAAGCCCAGATGCTGAAATTATTGCAAGCGTCCCCTTATGAAAATTAACCATGGTTTATCTAAATTAACAATAATTTAACCATGTTATTTGTAGTAAATCTGTGGTTATACAAATGGTAGTCAACACGCCAAACAACCATGGGTTACTACAGTTTTACTATAATAAAACCATGGTTATTTTTCGTAAGGGTCAAGCGCTTCAGTCTATGTAGTAAACAAACCCGCACGTCTCTGCCATTCATTCATATTTCAAACAACTTTTGCGGCTTAACATTTACAGATACTGGTCCATATTAGGGATGGGCATTTTGGGAAATTTCTCATTTCGATCATAGATAGGTTTCAAAAACGATTAATCGATAAATCGGGGGTGGGGCTTATGCGGGGGGCGGGGCATGGCCATAATGTACATAATGAAAAAATCTGAAGATTGTTATGAAAATGAAAAAATACAAATGAAAATACAAATCTGACATGAAAATCTGTTTATGAAAACATGAACTCATGATTAGGACAGGTTAGATTATGATTATGATGAAGCAATGTTATTAATAAAGGAGTAAGAAATATCTGCATGAGGTGATTATACCAATAAACGGAAGCAAATTCTATGACACATCCTATGATAAATCAGATAACTGAGATACATATCAGACGTAACATTACAACTTGTATCAGCACAATATGCTGCTAAGTTATGCGTTAGATAGAGAGAGAGACAGAGAGAGAGACACAGAGAGAGAGAGAGAGAGAGAGAGAGAGAGAGAGAGAGAGCTCCCGCTGATGCGTGCTGAAAGATGGGCAAGGACAGATTTTAATATAGATTCATATAAAGTTATCATTATAAATGTATGGCAGATTTGTGCTATATTTTCATCTACGTTATTAAGTGTAATAGTTGTAATTAAGTTTTATTTTCCATAAACCACCTGCGCGTTTTCGAAGACATATGAATTGCATTATGCCCACAAATATGACGGGGAAAAAGCTCGGCTGAATTAATATAACATCAATAATAAAATAATAACAATAATAATAGAAAAAGAAAACATTTAAGAGCAATATCATTATCGGGCATTGCTTATATGAGCATGAAACGAATCGCTGATATGCAGCGATTTCAGCATAATTGTTCATGTTAATTAAACAGACACTAGTTCTCTCAACTTTTATCTGAAAAAAATTTGCCGATGCAGATGTGAACTTGACCAAAAGTGTAACTCCGATTGCGCTTTACAAACACGAAAGTACAATAAATTCACACTATTGTTATTTTTTTATGTATTCTAATATTTTGTATTCAATTTGCACATTCTGATCAACCAAAATATTATTTAACAGCATGGAAATCACTGATTATTGCTAAATAATTGAATACGATATAAAATAGGCTATAGATAAAAATGACAAACAAATATTTTTGATTTTGTCATCTGTACGAATATGTTTAATGTAATTAGGCTACAAATATATCAGTGCATTTTTATTTTATAAAGACCATTTCATTATTTGATTTAAAAATGAACACACAAAGATACTTTTTCTTTTTTAGCTACTTTATTCAACTGCATTTTTTTTAACAAAATATTGTCTTCCAGTATAACTTTAGCAGCATATTTTGATCCAGCGGTGAAATGTAGTTTTTAAAAGATAAAGAAAAAAGTTCACAAAGTTTAACCAAACAACTATTATAAGGTATAAAACAGAGACCAAATAGCCTAGATATTTTAACTATGGCTAAAGCTCAAAACTGAAATAATAATTATTTTAAAAACCACGACCGGTGAAAACATTCAAATGTCTATTCAAAAACATAAGGCGGTCTACGCAGGCGGCAAGGAAGTCGACCGGAAGTTGAAGTCGGCTGTGTGCCGCCATCTTGTAGCAGAACTTCACTTGCGTTAGCATTCCCATTGACTCCCATTCATTTTGGCCTCACTTTGACAGCGAATAACTTTACATCTGAGGCGTTTAAAGACTTCGTTTGTCCATTATTTATTTCTAAAGATACACGACAATGTATAAAGGGCTCCATTACCTTCTATGTTACATTATGGCCCCGTAGAAACAGTTTTTGTAAAAAATAGGCTAACGATTGCGTCATAACCACTCGACTCTCTGTCGCATTACCGTACAGACAGGTGGAGAAGCTCGCAGGCAATTAACTTAATATGGCGTACTGGCGTTACATTTTAAAATACTATACAAAATAATTAATCAGAATACTTACTCCTGCTCACTCACGCCAAAGAACTCCCCGCTCAAGCTCGCCGTCTCTGCAAGATTAACGATGGCAGTTTGCACGCACAGCTACTAGAAGATTTACATCTGTCAGACAGGTTGCTGACGTCATCAAGCTCAGTTTGAGTCTGCGCGTCAGAAACGGAAGTGCTAAAAAACGCTAAAAATGGGCTTCAATTGTCTCAATTGAGTTCCAATGGGGTCGCTGTGTCCATTTCTTTTACTGTCTATGGGTCTACGTGCTCAGATGAGACGAGAGTGCTCAGCCTGTTCACATTTAATTCGCTCCGCTGGAACAGATGTTGCAGGAACAGCCAGGCACCACTGAACAAGTAAACCTTCTCTGTCCCTGAAACTAATGTGCAGCAAATCTTTCACCACCATTTCAGCGAATAGCTTTGTCGTCTTCTCGGTTCTGCCTGCGTTGCATTTAGGTCTTACGGCAAGTGATTCAATGCTCCTCTGAGTTGCTGCTCTGTTATCGCCAGATATTTTATGTACACATTTTAGATGATAGCGCATTGTATTTGTTGTAGATTTGTGTGACAGCTTGACGCTACACAGCTTACTTTAATTTTATAGTTCTTCTCAAAGGGAAGCCAGCTGTACGTGACTTTGAGGCCATGATTATCTGTCTTCTTACATCTTTTGAGGCATCAAGTGGGAAGCCAACCAATCAGAGATCAGGGCGCCGCCCAACGTGCTGCCATAACCAATCAAAAAAAAAAAAAAATTTCGATCATCGTTTACGTGATCGAACATCGCTGTCGCGGTCGAATACTCGAGTACTCGAGTACTCGATCACTGTTGCACATCCCTAGTCCATATGGGGATTTGATTTGATTAATTTATGCTAACTTTGACACGTTCCATGACTGTCCATATTAAAATGTAAGTTTCATTTTCATGACTGGATTTTGAGAATCCGTATGAGTCTGCTGCTTTGCGGTAATCATATCGCTGTATGCTTCAAGAACGGTTTTGAACGGGACCTCGGTACTACCAGTACTTAAAGAAACCTGGTACTGTCACATTTACATTTTTTTACTACCGGCTTGGTACCGAAGTACCGGGTCTTTTGACAACACTAGACTTGACATTGTGCAGAATGAAAACATTTGTGGGTCATTTTCTTTGTGTGAATGTCATTATACACATTTGTAACTATTAATCTACAACTTCCAATTGTTTTGATCATTGTCTGTGTGTGCAAATTGAAAGATTCAGCATCAGAGCTGTGAGTGTACATTTCAACTTAGAAATACAAATGTTAATATGAAAAGTTCTCACATTCAGATCAAAGTTAAGCTATTGATTTACCTCCATAGTGACGGGTGACTTCAGCGCAGTAGAGGCACAGCAGTTGTTTAGTGTGTGTGTGTGTCTGAGGACTGTGGTGTCTCCATGTCTTGCAGCTGGTGGGGTTCGGTCTGGTGGCTCTAGGAATGTGGCTCCGGTTCGGAGCAGAGACCCGAGGGTTCTTCAACATCGATCTGAGCACCCCTGAGTTCAAAATTGGTGCGTTCTGACTTTTAATACACTCTCACTGGCAGACTAGCACTTTTTATATTTTCTACATTGCATGTATTGATGTTACATGCATTAAAAAATACATTTAGAAAATGAACAATGACTGCAGTACAAAGAGTAAAAATAATAAATCAAAAACACAAACTCAAATATTATTCACAAATCTGTCTAAATCTGTGTTAGTGAGCACTTCTTCTTTGCTGAGATAATCCATCCACCTCACAGGTGTGACATATCAAGATGCTGATTAGACAGCAGGATTATTGCACAGGTGTGCCTTAGGCTGGCCACATTTCACTGCTGGTTATATATGCTATATATAATTTTGTATGTGACGAAAAAAATCTTGAATCTTGATAATAAAAGTACACTCTAAAATGTGCAGTTTTACTGTATTGGGGGATCCATAAACCAGTCAGTATCTGGTGTGAGCACCATTTGCCTCACGCAGTGCAACACATCTCCTTCACATGGAGTTCATCAGGTTGTTGATTGTGACCTGTGGGATGTTGGTCCACTCCTCTTCAATGGCTGTGTGAAGTTGCTGGATATTGGCAGGAACAGGAACACGCTGTTGTATGCTGGCTGCCATATCACCCTGGAGCCCAAGATCGGTTCCCCACTGAAGCTAAGCAGGGTTGAGCTGGTCACTACCTAATTGGGAGACCTGTTGGGAAAACTAGGTTGCTGCTGGAAGAGGTGCTAGTGAGGCCAGCAGGGGGCGCTCACCCTGTGGTCTGTGTGGGTCCTAGCGCCCCAGTGTAGTGATGGGGACACTATACTGTCAACAAACACCGTCCTTCGGATGAGACGTTAAACCGAGCTCCTGACTCTCTGTGGTCATTAAAAATCCCAGGATGCCATATTCACCCATTGGCCTCCGACCATCACGGCCTCCTAACAATCCCCATATCTGCTGATTGGCTTCATCACTCTGTCTCCTCTCCATCAGTAAGCTGGTGTGTTGTAGGCGTTCGTGTTATATGGCTGCCGTCGCATCATCCAGGTGGATGCTTCACACTGGTGGTGGATGAGGAGATACATTTTGAGTGCCTAGAAAAGTGCTATATAAATGTAAGGAATTATTATTATTATTATTATACACCAATCCAGAGCATCCCAAATGTATTCAATGGTTGACATGTCTGGTGAGTATGCTGGCTATGCAAGAACTGGGATGTTTTCAGCTTCCAGGAATTGTGTACTGATCCTTGCAACATGGGGTTGTGCGGTTTCTGACAGTTTGTGCAGAAATTCTTTGGTTCCCTAAACTGATTGTTGTATCAGCTGTCCGGGCGTGGATGCTGGATGTGGACGTCCTGGGCTGGTGTAGTTACATGTAGTATGTGGATGTGAGGCCAAGTTCTCTGAAACGACTTTGGAGACGGCTTACGGTAGAGAAATGAACATTCAATTCATGGGCAACAGTTCTGGTGGACATTGCTGCAGTCAACATGCCAATTACATGCTCCCTCAAAACTTGCGACAACTGTGGCATTGTGCTGTGTGATAAAACTGCATATTTGAGAGTGGTATTTTATTGTGTCCAGCCTAAGGCACACCTGTGCAATAATCATGCTGTCTAATCAACATCTTGATATACCAAACCTGTGAGGTGGATGGATTATTTCTGCAAAGGAGAAGTGCTGACAAACACAGATTTAGACAGATTGTGAACAATGTGAACAATATTTGAGAGAAATAGGTCTTTTGTGTACATAGAAAAAGTCTTAGATCTTTGAGTGCAGCTCATGAAAAATGGGGGCAAAAACAAAAGTGTTGTGTTTATAATTTTCTTCAGTGTATCTTACCTACCCAGATCTGCAAGACATCTGTTAATGATCTCTTTATCTGGAAAGCATCTGGGGTGTATAAATGTCTTTCAGATTGCAGTTTTACATACATTCTAACCCTGATGGCATACATACATCTCAGAGACATCAGTTTGACATCTGCATTACATCTGCAACACGTCTACTGGATGTTTCCTTTCAGATGTCAAATAAACATCTCCAAGATGACTTTAAGATGTTTATGATTTAGAATGTATGTAAAAATGACATTTTATAGTCGTCTGTCAGATTTTTGCACACAGTAGATGCTTCCAGATCAAGAAAACCATAAACATCTTGAAGACATCTAATAGACCTATTCTAGTAACGGATTAATTGTATTAATCTAAAAACAGGCAGCACGAGTCTGAAAGAGTTTGTATATTTGTCCTTCTGTAAGTTTCTCAAGAGTGATCGGTGATGCAGTCACATGTTTCTCCAGATCTTCTTGCTGTCACGAGGACTAACGCCATACTCAAGCCTTCTCTTCTGGTTGAATGTGTGATATGGGTCCATGACTCTGTGTGTGTTTAATCTGCAGGAGTGATGGTGCTGGTGGTCACCGGGGTCCTGATGCTGCTGGTGGCCATCATCGGTGACTGTGGTGCCTGCAACAACAGCAAAGCAGCTCTTGGTGTGGTGAGGAACATCATCACTGCAAACACCTCACACTCACTCACAGAATCACACACTGAAGCAAAGCTGTTACACACCTTCAGGTTCAGAGCACCTCCTCAATACCTCACAGCCCTCATCTAATGTCTCTGGTCAGATCCACATGCACCTGTCTAGAGAAGCTGGGAAAGTCATGGCTCTTTCCCTCGTGCATATCTTTCTATTAGAATAGAGAGTTATTTCTCAAGGAGATAAACTAGGTTAATGTGCTAAATAAACATTTCTGTTTTTCTGTCCTTCAGTTTTCTGGCCTGCTGACCGTTCTGATCATCATTGAAATTGCAGCTGGTGTGATGGCCTTCATGTGGAGTGACCGGGTAAACCACACACACACACACACACACACACACACACATACACACAGGTGTCTGTATAACAGAGCTGATTTTAAGGTGTGTGTGTTGAATTGCAGGTGTCAGGTGAGTTGGTGAACTTCTATGCCACAATCTACGCTCAGTTTCTCAACACCAGGAGCCCCGCTCAAGCTGTCACCCTCGAATTATTCAACAACGCTGTAAGATACACACACTCTCTCTCACACACTCACACACACACTCGAACATGTGGTCTGACAGGGATGTGTGTGTGTTTCAGTTCGACTGCTGCGGAGTCGGTGGATCGATTGAGATGTTTGTGCGAGACACCTGTCCAAAAGCCAGCTTCCTGGAGCAGTTCACGTATTCTGTGAGTCACTTCCTGTTTGTCTTGCTCTGATTTCTGGCTGTGTATTGTGTGAAGAGTGCAGGCTCTCATCCGTGTGTGTGTGTGTGTAGAGCTGTCCCATCGTGATCAAGGACGTCTTCAACTCAAACGCTCCGCTGGTGTTGGGAGGGTTTCTGGGGACGGCAGGAATCATGGTGAGTCCGTTGTGTGTCCTGACCATCTGTGTGTGTGTGTGTCCTGTGTCCTGACCGACTGTGTGTGTGTCCTGTGTCCTGACCATCTGTGTGTGTGTCCTGACTGTCTGTGTGTGTGTGTCCTGTGTCCTGGCCATCTGTGTGTGTGTGTCCTGAACATCTGTGTGTGTGTCCTGTGTCCTGACCGACTGTGTGTGTGTCCTGTGTCCTGACCGACCGTGTGTGTGTGTCCTGTGTCCTGACCGACTGTTTGTGTGTCCTGACCGACTGTGTGTGTGTGTCCTGTGTCCTGACCGTCTGTGTGTGTGTCCTGACCATCTGTGTGTGTGTGTGTCCTGTGTCCTGACCGTCTGTGTGTGTGTCCTGTGTCCTGGCCGTCTGTGTGTGTGTCCTGTGTCCTGACCGACTGTTTGTGTGTCCTGACCGACTGTGTGTGTGTCCTGCGTCCTGACCATCTGTGTGTGTGTCCTGACCGTCTGTGTGTGTGTGTCCTGTGTCCTGGCCGTCTGTGTGTGTGTGTCCTGAACATCTGTGTGTGTGTCCTGTGTCCTGACCGACTGTGTGTGTGTCCTGTGTCCTGACCGACTGTGTGTGTGTGTCCTGTGTCCTGACCGACTGTTTGTGTGTCCTGACCGACTGTGTGTGTCCTGTGTCCTGACCGTCTGTGTGTGTGTCCTGTGTCCTGACCAACTGTGTGTGTGTGTCCTGACCGACTGTGTGTGTTTGTGTCCCGTGTCCTGGCCGTCTGTGTGTGTGTCCTGTGTCCTGACCGTCTGTGTGTGTGTCCTAACAGACTGTTTGTGTGTCCTGTGTCCTGACCGACTGTTTGTGTGTCCTGACCGTCTGTGTGTGTCCTGTGTCCTGACCGACTGTTTGTGTGTCCTGTGCGACTGTGTGTGTGTCCTGTGTCCTGACCGACTGTGTGTGTGTGTCCTGTGTCCTGACCGACTGTTTGTGTGTCCTGACCGACTGTGTGTGTCCTGTGTCCTGACCGTCTGTGTGTGTGTCCTGTGTCCTGACCAACTGTGTGTGTGTGTCCTGACCGACTGTGTGTGTTTGTGTCCCGTGTCCTGGCCGTCTGTGTGTGTGTCCTGTGTCCTGACCGTCTGTGTGTGTGTCCTAACAGACTGTTTGTGTGTCCTGTGTCCTGACCGACTGTTTGTGTGTCCTGACCGTCTGTGTGTGTCCTGTGTCCTGACCGACTGTTTGTGTGTCCTGTGCGACTGTGTGTGTGTCCTGTGTCCTGACCGACTGTGTGTGTGTCCTGTGTCCTGTGCGACTGTGTGTGTGTCCTGTGTCCTGACCGTTTGTGTGTGTTTGTCCTCAGACACTGGCGCTGGTGTGCAGCTGTGTCCTCCAAAGACATGTCTCAGTGTCTCATGCTTCACCTCCTGCATATGTGCTCCTCACCTCCCCACCGTCAGCCGCCAGGATGATATAACCCTCTCTCTCTCTCTCTCTCTCTCTGTCTCAGTCTCTTTCTGTCTCTCTCTCTCTCTCTCTCTTTGTCTCTCTCTTTCTCTGTCTCTCTCTGTCATCCATCGGATGGAGGCTTGGATGCCTTTGTCAGTCAAAGGTCAAGGGAATCACACCTGAATGTGTGTTTGTGCATTATCTAGAACTCAACTGAATGCCTTTAAATCCCAACTAATTTCTTCAGTCTAATCTAAGGCCACAAACAGGATGCAGAATTCAGCGAATAAATTTGACAGAAATGGAAAACTGATTTGCTGTAGTTTGTAAAGCTTCATTTCATCTGTCAGCATGAATCACTCATGAACATGTTTAAACTCAACATATGGCATGTCTAGACTTTTGGTTTTATTGCAATAATGTTGTGGATTGAAGTAATTTCTTCAGTTTTGAATTCTGCACGACAGTGTTACGCTATAACACACTGTCTGTTACCATGTCGTCTTGATATTTAATTGTCTTGCTGTACAATTAAAATCTGAATGTTTCTTGTTTGTTTTTTACTGAGACATTAAAGTTTCCCAAAGCCATCACAGTGCAGTGTGTTTCATCAGAGGGCAGGCGTGATGTGTGATCAGTGATCAGTCATCGATACGTGAATATATGTGACACTATCACTGAACAAGCATGTATTACAGTGCCATTTTCAAACGGAGCCTTGTTAAATATATATGACGATGTGTGTGTGAATGGAAAATAAAGCAGGAGTAATCAGCAAACCCAGGACTGAATCAAATTAAAGTGTTTTTAAAGTTGTTTTTTAAAGTGATAAAATATTACTTAATTCACACCATATTTCTGATATTATCGATCAATCTTATCAGATTAATTTTGTTATTTTATATCCGTGAGTGCAGTACACCTGCATTGCATTAGCACTCGTTAGCTTGTCATTAGTGTTTTCATTCGAACCTACCGCTATTTTCTTTTCTCCTCTCCTCTCTCTCGCTCCAGTTTTTCAAGTTCATCAAACAACCGCAGTAAGAATATTTCATCAAGCTCGGTGAGTAATGGCTTCTCCTGGTATTGTTATTTGCACCTCTTGCCACATGTACAGTTTATCTATCTCTGTCGCTGATGAGGGATTCACATGTGATAAATTCAGGGAAATAGTTAGGCTGACAGAGAAGATTTCAGAATTAGAGACACGCATCCAAACTTTAATTGAGGACAGTAAGAGTGTTAGGGCTCTAGATACGGCTTTGGATGCGTCTAGCTCAGGGATTCCTGTACATTGTCCGGTTCCAGCAGAGCCCCTGCAGCAGGGCAACTGGGTGACGGTGAGGCAGCGTAGTCGTGGGTCAAAACACCGCTCTTCTGTTCCAATCAAAACATTAAACAGGTTCTCCCCACTCAGTGATGCACCCACTGAGAAACCTGATGAAAGTGCTCTAGTTATTGGTGATTCTATTGTACGGAACGTGAATATAGAGACACCAGCCACCATAGTCAAATGTTTACCGGGAGCCAGAGCGCCTGACATCTTGGCAAATTTAAAAGTGCTGGCTAATGCTAAACGTAAATACAGTAAGATTGTTATTCATGCCGGCGCTAATGATGTTCGACTTCGCCAGTCGGAGATCACTAAAAATAACATTAAAGAGGTGTGTGAACTTGCAAGCACGATGTCGCCTCTGGCTTGCTTAGTTGGGGTCACTTCATCTACAGCGATATCATTGACTTGATTGCAAATTAAAACAGACACTATTTCAACTGAACAGAGATGACATAACTGAATTCAATGATGAACTGCCTTTAACTATCATTTTGTATTATTGAGACACTGTTTTCCAAATGAATGTTGTTCAGTGCTTTGGCGCAATGTATTTTGTTTAAAGCACTATATAAATAAAGGTGAAAGGTGATTAATATGCTCTGGTACCCTCCCCTCCTCTGGTCAGTTAATTCTCAGCACATAGAGACTTTTTCACCTAGATATCACACTATAGAGACTGTGTCTGTTCCCCGAACTAGAAAATACAAAAAACGTCCAAACCAAGTTAAGGCTAACAATTTAATTGAGGTTCAACAAATAAAAAATAATTGCAATATGGATAAACAAATGATAAAGCTTGGCTTATTGAATATCAGATCCATTTCTACGAAAACACTTTTTGTAAATAATATATGATCACTGATCATAATCTAGATGTGCTTTGTTTGACAGAAACCTGGCTAAAACCTGATGATTACATTATTTTAAATGAGTCCACCCCCCAAGATTACTGTTATAAACATGAGCCGCGTCTAAAAGGCAAAGGGGGAGGAGTTGCTTCAATTTATAACGTTTTCAGGATTTCTCAGAGGGCAGACTTCAAGTATAACTCGTTTGAAGTAATGGTGCTTCATATAACATTATCCAGAGAAACAAATGTTAATGATAAATCCCCTGTTATGTTTGTACTGGCTACTGTATACAGGCCACCAGCACACCATACAGACTTTATTAACAAGTTTGGTGATTTTACATCCGAGTTGATAATGAAAAAGCATTTATAGACATTCTGAACTCTATTGGGGTTAGACAACACGTCTAAGGACCTACTCATTGTTGAAATCATACTCTAGATTTAATACTGTCACATGGAATTGATGTTGATACTTCTTGTTACAAGTATAGTAGAACCATCACTTCTACCACAAAAGACTGCTGTGTAAGTAATCCTCCTGATGTATCCAAATTCCTTAGCATATCCAAAATCTCAAAACAACTTGATGATGTAACAGAAACTATGGACTCTCTCTTTTCTAGCACTTTAAATACAGTTGCTCCTTTACACTTAAGGAAGGTTAAGGAAACCAGTTTGACACCATGGTATAATGAGCATACTCGCACCCCAAAGAGAGCAGCCCGAAAAATGGAGCGCAGCTGGAGGAAAACAAAACTAGAGGTATTTCGTATTGCTTGGCGGGAAAGTAACATATCCTACAGAAAAGCATTAAAAACTGCTAGATCCGATTACTTCTCTTCTCATTTAGAAGAAAACAAACATAACCCCAGGTATTTATCCAATACAGTGGCTAAATTAACGAAAAATAAAGCCTCAACAAGTGATGACATTTCCCAACACCACAGCAGTAATGACTTTATGAACTACTTTAATTCGAAAATCGATAATATTGGAGATAAAATTGTAACCATTCAGCCGTCAGCTACAGTATCACACCAGACAGTGCACTATAGACCCCCCGAGGAACAGTTCCACTCATTTTCTACTATAGAGAGGAAGAATTGTATAAACTTGTTAAATCATCTAAACCAACAACATGTATGTTAGACCCTTTACCATCTAAGCTCCTAAAAGAGGTGCTTCCAGAAGTCATAGATCCTCTCTTGACTTTTATTAATTCCTCATTGTCTTTAGGATATGTCCCCAAAACCTTCAAACTGGCTGTTATTAAGACTCTCATAAAAAAACCACAACTTGACCCCAAAGAACTAGTTAATTATAGACCAATCTCGAATCTCCCTTTTCTGTCCAAAATACTAGAAAAGGTGGTCTCCTCACAATTATATTCCTTCTTAGAGAAAAATGGTATATGTGAGGATTTCCAGTCAGGATTTAGACTGTATCACAGTACTGAGACTGCTCTCCTTAGAGTTACAAATGACCTGCTCTTATCATCTGATCGTGGGTGTATCTCTCTATTAGTTTTATTGGATCTTAGTGCTGCCTTTGACACAATTGACCACAGCATTCTTTTGCATAGACTTGAACACTTTGTTGGCATCAGTGGAAGTGCATTAGCATGGTTTAAATTGTACTTATATGACCGACATCAGTTCGTAGCAGTGACTGAAGCTCTATCATATTGATCACAAGTGCAGTATGGAGTACCTCAAGGCTCAGTACTAGGGCCGCTACTCTTCACGATTTATACGTTACCCTTGGGAGATATCTTCAGGAAACATGGTGTTAGCTTTCACTGTTATGCTGATGATACTCAGCTCTATATTTCTTCGCGGCCTGGTGAAACACAACAATTTGAAAAACTAATGGAATGCATAGTCAATATAAAAAACTGGATGACGAGTAATTTCTTACTGCTAAATTCTGAATAACAGAGTTGTTAATTATAGGATCTAAAAACTCTGCTTGTAATAACCTAAAACACTGGCTAAGACTTCATGGCTGCTCTGTCAATTCTTCGTCATCAGTTAGGAACCTAGGTGTGCTATTTCATTGCAATCTTTCCTTACAAGTTACACTTGACACTTGTGGCTAGAGCTGCAGCTTTGAAGGAAAGACATGCCCTTGAGGAGCAGGAACAGCAACTGAGGAGGAGAAGGGAGCAGCTTGATGTAGATGCAGAGTTGGCTGCATCTGCTCCTAAGTTGTCTGTGTTACAGGCCGCTGATCAGAAAGGTTGTTCAGCAGTATCTTCAAATGTCATGAATTCCTATGCGGAAAAGGAAAAAAGGAAAATGCAAACAAAAAGTGTCTTAAATCCTACAACAAAGGAATTTCAACCTTGATTATCAAAGCTAACACAACATATCTCTGCAAAAGGACCGTTACCACCTAACAACACGCTGTCACCAGAGGTGCTCAAAAGGCAAACTGAGCTGTGGTGTAAGGAGGCCTCTAAACATCAGTACGATCCACGTGAGCTACAGCAAAGAACATTGGAACCAGCTGAGTATCAGCAGCAGGTGACAACCGTGCAACAACACAATCAGCAAAGGTTTTTCACGGACCAGTCAGCCAATGGAACTCGTTCCTCAGATCTACTGGCCATTTTACAAAGACAAAATGACATTACCGCTACCCTGGTTCGCCAACAACATATCTCATCTCTGCCATTAAGAGAGGTTCCTGTGTTTGATGGGGACCCTCTTCAATTTAGACCGTTCACTAGAGCCTTTGAACAAGGTGTGGAAATTAAAGCTGGAAGTGCAGACTGTCTTTATTATTTAGAGCAGTTCACTAGAGGACAGCCACAAGAGCTAGTGCGTAGCTGTCAGCATATGGCACCTGACCACGGCTACAAAGTGGCGAAAGGTCTTCTTCAGGAACACTTTGGCAATCCATATAAGGTCGCCATAGCTTATATGAAAATGGTATTGGCCTGGCAAGTGGTTAAGGCTGAGGATTTGAGAGCACTGCAAGACTATTCCTTGTTTTTACGTGGTTGCTGCAATGTAATGGGGGAGCTTCATTATGTGCAGGAACTGGACATGCCAGTCAATATGAGGACCATTATCTCCAAGCTACCATATAAAATGAGAGAGCAATGGAGAACTACAGCTCATGACATCATGGAAAGTTCTCATGACCGAGCCCACATTAATGACTTGGTCGAATTTATTGAACGCCAGGTCAAAATCCTTTCGGACCCTCTGTTTGGCGACATACAGGATCCACATACTTCCTTGCTACCAAAGCCTCCTTCAAGGTTTAATTCACAGCCCAGGAGCTATGTAAGGGGTAACATTGTTGCTGCTGCTGTGACTGAAGAGTTGTTTGAGGATGCAAAGGAGCAGCCATTGGGTATAGAGCACACTGAGGAAGATAAGTGCCTTTGGTGTGATCGTCGCCATCTTGTGGAGGAGTGTAAGCAGTTTAAAGGTAAAATGCATAAGGAGAAGATCCTCTTCCTGAGACAAAAGGGAGTTTGTTTTGCATGTCTACATGCCAGTCACATGAGCAGGGACTGTGAGGATCGCTTGGCATGTAAAATTTGTGGACAATCTCACCCTACTGTACTACATATTAAAAGACAAGTGACTCAGGAACAGTTAACAGCTTCACCTGGCCAGCAACAGTCCTCTCCTCAAACATGCAGACATATAGGGGCCGGTAAGGACCAGAGTGTGTTAGCCATCCTTCCTGTTAAAGTGAAGTCGGCGAAGGGAAGCTATGTAATTACAACCTATGCTTTTTTAGATCCGGGAAGTTCAGCCACATTCTGCTCTGAAAATCTGATGCGGAAGTTGAACATCACAGGCAAAGCAACAAGTTTCATGTTGCGCACAATGGGGCAAGAAAGGGTCGTTTCAGCATTCTCTTTGTCAGGTCTGGAGGTGTCTAATTTGGATGGTAATGATTATTATATCCTTCCTGAAGTATTTACACAGAAAAGAAATGCCAGTCACAGTGGATAATATGATCCGGCCGGAGGATCTGGCTAAATGGCCTCATCTATCAAGTGTGCGCATCCCAAGTGTGAAGGCAGATGTTGACCTATTGATTGGAACTAACGCACCCAAGGTATTAGAACCCTGGGAGGTCATAAATAGCGGCCAGAATGGCCCGTACGCTATTAGGACAGTGCTGGGATGGGTGGTTAATGGCCCACTGAGTGGAAACAGTGATGCATCATTATCCTCAGCCACAGTGAACCACATTTCTCTGCAAAGGCTCGAAGATATGCTTGTCAGTCAATACAACCATGACTTCAGTGAGAAGGCTGCAGAGGAAAAGGAAATGTCTCGAGATGACATCAGATTTATAGAGATCATGGATTCAGCAGTGCTGCAAGATGGAAGGTACTGTTTAAAGTTTCCCTTCAAAAAAAAGGATGTTTCTCTGCCTAATAACCTGGTTGTGGTGAAGCAAAGGATGCAGGGCTTAAGAAGATGGTTCTTGAGTAATGACGGCTTGCACCAGGAGTACGCACAGTATGTGAATGGCCTTATCGATAACACCTATGCAGAACTTGTGCCCCAGCAGAAGCTTCAGGGTGAGCCTGGAAGAGTGTGGTACATCCCTCACCATGCGGTCCATCACCCAAGGAAAGGAACACTTCGGGTTGTGTTCGATTGTGGAGCCACTTTTCAAGGAGCATCCTTGAATAAGGAGCTGCTTCAGGGCCCTAACCTCACCAGCTCGCTGCTTGGGGTCCTGTTTTGTTTCAGAGAGGAACCTGTAGCATTTATGGGTGATATACAAGCCATGTTCCACCAGGTAAAAGTAGCAGAAGAAGATCGTGACTTTCTCCGTTTTCTCTGGTGGCCAAACGGAGATATTACCCAGGACTTGATGGAGCACAGGATGATAGTTCGCTTGTTTGGTGCTGTGTCCTCTCCCAGTTGTGCAAGCTATGCGCTGAGAAAAGGTGCCGATGATCATCAGTTTGAGTTTGCTGCCAATGTATGTCAAGCTGTCAAGAAAAACTTTTATGTGGATGACATTTTGAAGAGCTCTGCCACTGAAGGGGATGCTATACAGATGATCCAAGACCTAACTTTACTGTGTCAGAAGGGAGGTTTTGTCTTGGAGAAGTGGATTAGCAACAGCCGCGCCGTCTTGCATGCCATTGCTACAGAGCGTAGGGCTAAGGATTTAAAGGAATTGGATCTTGATTGGGACAAGCTGCCAGTGGAGACAGCTCTGGGTCTATTTTGGTCTGTAGAAACCGACTCCTTCAAATTTAAGATCAAAGTAAGGCAACGGCCACTTACCAGACGTGGTATGCTGTCAACCATCTGCTCAGTGTATGACCCCCTAGGCTTCCTGGCACCAACACTGGCTGCAAAAGTGATGCAGCAGGAATTATGTCGAAGAAGATGTGCATGGGATGATGCCTTACCATCTGACAGCTAAAAGCAATGGAAAATATGGTTGGAAGACCTTGACCAGCTCAATGCTTTGGAGGTACCAAGATGCGTCAAGCCAGTGGACTTTGGTGAGGTTGCCCAAGCCCAGCTGCATCACTTCGCTGACGCCAGTGAAGCTGGATATGGCACTGTTACATACTTGAGGATGTTGAACCAGCAACGTCACATCCATGTCTCCTTTCTTCTCGACAAGGCTAGGGTGACACCATTGAAGGCCATCACTATTCCACGACTGGAGTTAACAGCAGCAGTTCTTGCTGTATGTGTAGACTCAATGCTAAAGGTGGAACTAAATTTTAGGTTGGAAGATTCTGTCTTTTGGACAGATAGTACTTCCGTCATAAAGTACATCAAGAATGAGGATAGACAGTTTCACACATTCGTGGCTAATAGAATTTCAACCATCCGAGAGGCATCAGAACCCTGGCAATGGAGGCATGTCTGCTCCAAGGACAATCCGGCTGATGATGCATCGAGGGGGTTGATGGCTGTAGACTTTCTACAGACCAGTAGGTGGTGGGAAGGTCCTACATTTTTGTGGGAGCAGGATGAGAACTGGCCTAATACTGCCCTGGATGCTTCATTGAATCCTGATGACCAAGAGGTGAGAAAAGAGGCCACCACAAATGCGATCAATGTGTGTTACTTAGTCAAGCCCACTGATAAGCTCGTTAGCTACTTTTCTGACTGGAGGAAGCTCAAGAGGACAGTCGCTTGGTTTCTCCATTTGAAAGTAGTGTTGTTGGAAAAGGCTCGCTGGAGAAAACAGCTGAAGGGGCCTTTGGTAATCCAGTCGAAGGAAAATTGTTGATCCAGGTCAAGGCAGACTGATGGGAAAGGGTTCATTGTGAGGCCTAGGAGTAAAACCCTGACTGTAGATGACTTGTCAGAAGCAGAGGCTGCAGTGATTAAATATTGCCAACAGAAACAATTTGAGGAGGAGAATGCCTCATTGTCCTCTAAGAATGCAGCGGTGAGTCGTAAGAGCCCAATATATAGGCTGGACCCTGTCTTGGTTGATGGTCTATTGAGGGTTGGAGGGAGGCTGAGTAGGGGAGCAATGCCTGAGGAAGTTAAAAATCCCATTATCCTCTCCAAAGAGCAGCATGTGGCAACACTCATCCTCAAATATGTGCATCAGAGTTTGGGGCATGCTGGACGTGCTCACACATTGTCATCAGTGAGGAAGAAATTCTGGATTACTAAGGCGAATGCGGCCATCCGAAAAATTATTACTGAGTGTGGCTTTTGTAGGCGCTACAATGGACGTCTTCTGGGACAAAAGATGGCTGATCTTCCAGAGATGAGAATTCAGCCAGACCTACCACCTTTTACCAACACGGGAGTGGACTTTTTTGGTCCTTTGGAAGTGAGGAAAGGAAGAGGAATTGGTAAGCGGTATGGAGTTATACTTACCTGTTTAGCCAGCAGAGCAGTCCATCTAGAAGTTGCGGTGTCTTTGGAGACGGCGCCTGTATCAATGCTCTGCGGCGCTTTATAAGCAGAAGAGGGCAAGTGACTCACCTGGTGTCTGACAATGGTACGAATTTTGTTGGGGCGAACAGAGAATTGAAGGAAGCTCTTGTTGCACTTAACAATCAGCAGATTGAAGGAGTCCTTTCACAAGTTGGAATTCACTGGAGTTTTAACCCACCAGCCGGGTCCCATCATGGCGGTGTGTGGGAGAGGATGATCCGCATGGTAAGAAGAGTACTTAGTTCTGTCCTACGTCAGCAGACATTAGATGATGATGGTTTGCATACAGTGGTCTGTAAAGCAGAAGCCATCTTGAACAACGACCCCTTACCAAGATGTCAGATGATCCGAATGACTTTGAATCACTTACACCAAACCATCTACTTTTGCTTAAAGGGAAGCCAGCCTTACCACCTGGGTTGTTCAAGCCTCATGACCTTTACGTGAGAAGAAGGTGGAGACAGGTGCAATACGTCTCAGACTTGTTTTGGAAGAGATGGGTGAGGGAGTATCTGCCTCTACTTCAAGAGAGGCAAAAGTGGAATGACAAGAAGAGGAGTCTGAAGACTGGAGATATTGTGGTCATCATGGACGTGTCGGCTCCTCGTGGTTCTTGGCCACTCGCCAGAGTTCTTGAAGTTTTTCCTGATAAGCAGGGTCTGGTACGTTCTGTGAAGTTGCAGACAAAATCTAATGTCATGGAGAGACCTGTGACCAAACTTTGTTTAGTGTATGGGGTTTAATTGTGAAAGTATCATTTTGATTATTTCATGGTATTTTGCAACATTTTCTTGGTTCCTTTTGTTTCATTTGTTTGAATTGTTGTGTCTGCCGGCCATCAACAATTAGGGGCCGGTGTGTTAGAGCCAAATGCCGCTTTGTATTTGGGTTGTAATTTCTTTGTTTAACACTGGGTGGCGCATGTTTGTAACTTGGCCTCAGGTATAAAGGCAGCAGATACAATGTTGTCTACAGGTGTTTGACCCGGAAGGGCAAAGGGTTTTTGACCGCTTGCGCGCGGTGCTTTGTATTGTTACACTGATGGAAACTGCTATAGACAATGCTGTATTAAAATAAATGGACCACTTTGGATTTCAACATCAACATTTGTCTATACGTTTATGGTTTAGCACATGGCAATCAAGTGAGCATAGTAACTTAGTGTGTCAATCACGGCTTCTCCGGGCTCAGACATCTAAGTAGTTCGAAACCAAAACGAACTCCTTAATAGTTAGATTATTGTAATGCTTTATCGAGTGGTTGTTCTGCACGCTTCGTAAACAAACTACAGCTGTCCCGACAGAACGGTGTTTTCTTGTGAGTCGCAGTGTTTTAGTACGTTGTAGTCGCGTCTTCCTGTCTGTAAGCGCAAATACAGTTGCGCGTTTCTGCTCGATGTCGGCAGAACCGCATTTTTACAGATAAACTCCGCACATGCGGAACAGCTGCGGGATCTCGATCTGCTACGGAGGCCTTCACCATCACCGACCCCCACTACTGCATCTCGCCGGCAGCGGAGGCACCACAAGCGGCGTGAGAGGAAGCAGAAGAGGGGTAAGCGCGGAGTTATCCGGGCTAGGCTAACGGCTAACCCACACAAGCCATCTATCCCCACCATCATACTGGCTAACGTACGCTCGTTGGATAATAAACTGGACGTGCTATCGAGCGGACAGAGCTCTCGTCGCGGGAGGAAAAACCTGTGGCGGCGGGCTTTGTGTTTACATCAATGACGCGTGGTGCCGCGATACTGTTGTGATCAGCAAACACTGCTCACCCCTGGTGGAGTTTATGATTATTAAGTCCCGACTGTCCTATCTGCCGAGGGAATATACTGCTATACTGCTCATTTCGGTGTACATTCCCCCATTCAACATCATCAGCAACAGGAACGACGCATTAAATGAACTGTACCAGCACATCAGTGAGCAGCAGACAGCACACCCCGATGCTTTTCTCATCATAGCTGGGGATTTCAACCATGCTGACCTTAAGAGTGTGTTTCCAAAAATACACCAGCACATCAACTTTGCAACACGAGGTAATAACATTTTGGACTTTGTTTACACCACACAGAGAGGAGCTTACAAAGCCCTCCCCCTCCCCCACCTCGGAGCCTCAGACCACATCACTGTTATGCTAATGCCTGCATACAGACCGCTCATTAAAGTCGCCAAACCAGTTTACAAACAGATTAAAATGTGGCCAGAAGGATCATCAGAGATTCTTCAGGACTGCTTCAACACAACTGACTGAAACATGTTTAAACAGGCTGCCACATGCAATAACACCACTGACCTCCAGGAGTACTCAGAGACTGTCACTGCCAACATCAATAAGTGTATTGATGATGTAACGGTCACAAAAAACATCACTGTCCGGGCCAACCAGAAGCCATGGATGACAGGGGAGGTCTACAGACTTCTGAAGACACGGAATGCTGTCTTGAGAGCTGTAGATGAGGTGGGCCTGAGAACAGCTAGGGCCAACCTGTCCCGTGGCATCAGAGAGGCTAAGAGACAGCACTCCAGGAGGATAGCTCACCAATTCAGCGACAGCAGAGACACTAGGAACCTGTGTCAGGGGATACAGACCATTACGGACTACAAGCTGACCTGTGACCACGGACCTGTGACAACAATATCTCTCTGCTAAATGAGCTGAACACCTTCTTCGCTCGCTTTGAGCAACAAAACAGCACCACTGCACAGAAGATGACGCTGACCCCAGACAGCTTGAGGAGATCCTTCAGCAGGATCAATGCCCGCAAAGCTCCGGGTCCTGACAACATCCCTGGGCGTGTACTGAAAGTCTGTGCAGCAGAACTCACTGATGTCTTCACAGACATTTTTAACATCTCACTGAGTCAGGCTGTTGTTCCCACATGCTTTAAAACTACGACCATCATCCCAGTCCCGAAGAAGCCATCTCCATCCTGCTTCAATGACTACCGTCCTGTTGCACTTACCCTCATCCTCATGAAGTGCTTTGAACGGCTAGTCATGCACCACATCAAGTCTGCCCTCCTCCCCTCCCTGGACCCCTTCCAGTTTGCATATTGGTCCAACCGCTCGACCGATGATGCCATCTCCACTGCCGTCCACTCAGCACTCACCCATCTGGACAAAAAGGACTCATATGTCAGTATGCTGTTCATAGACTTCAGTTCAGCATTCAACACAATCATCCCTCAACAGCTCATCTACAAACTGGTCCAGCTGGGGCTCAACTCTTCGCTGTGCAACTGGCTGTTGGACTTTCTGACTGGAAGAACTCAGGCAGTACGGGTCGGCAGCAACACATCCAGCACCATCACACTGAACACTGGGGTCCCCCAAAGATGTGTGCTGAGCCCCCTCATCTTCACTCTGCTGACCCATGACTGCACACCGTCACACAGCTCCAACCTCTTTATTAAGTTTGCAGATGACACGACTGTGGTGGGTCTCATTAGCAACAAAGATGACACAAACTACAGGAGTGAGGTGAGCAACATCGAGAGCATTCTGTCGAGCTGCATCACTGTGTGGTATGGCGCCTGCAACGTGTCCTGCCGAAAGACTCTGCAACGGATAGTGAGAGCACCTGAGAAGATCATTAGTGTCTCCCTCCCCTCCCTCCAGGACATTTATGGAACCCGTCTCACCCGCAAAGCCCTCTGCATCACAGGTGATCCCACCCACCCATCACACAGCTTCTTCAGCCTGCTACCATCAGGGAGGAGACTGCGGAGTCTCCAGGCCAGGACCAGCAGACTGAAGGAAAGCTTCATCCACCAGGCTGTAAGAAAGCTGAACTCCCTCCCGAACCTGCCCCCCCTCTCCTCTTCTTCTCCAGGCACCACTGAACTATGAACCCCCCCCCACTAATTATATGATGGCATGCACTAGTCACTTGTGCAGCATTGTCCTGCTCAATCACCGCTCACTACCTCATTCGGCATGGAACTGACGTCATTCCACTACCTCATCAATCAGTTAAATAACTGCTCTTGGTCACTTGTCACTTTAATCAGACTTAATAAGATATTCTTAATAAGTGATTTTTTTGCACTAAAAAATCTTTTAACTGCACTGTTGTTCACTTCATTGATTTGCACTATATCTGTCATTTACCTTGCGCTGCTTTAACTTTATTTTTAACTTTATTTTAAATTTTATTATATGTCTTTTTTATTATTCCCTTATTCTATAGTTGTATCTACAGTTTATATTTGATCTCGTTATTCTTTTAGGCTTTAATGTTAATGTTATCTGTATGCACCGGGGTCTGAGAGTAACACAATTTCGATTCTCTGTATGTATGTACTGTATATGTGGAAATTGACAATAAAGCAGACTTGAACTTGAACTCAACTCTACTTCTCATTCCAACCAGATGTTCGATGGTAGCTGCTCACACTACAGCCTGTCTGAGAGACATTACTTTGGATAAAAGCATCTGCTAAATTACCAAATGTATATGTAAGTGTGTGTGTTAGAGAGAGAGAAAGTGAGAGTAAGTGACAATTTATGAACATTTATGTAATGCCTATGTAAGTCTATAGGATGTTTTCATCTGCTGTGTGAACATCGTAGGTTGTGATGACACCTCATTCATGGATCTACCACAAACGGTGCGGGAGGAGTAGTGCGCAAAAGTTTTGTCGGGAAGGATAATAAGTATGCAAGATAACAATAGTAATGCCTTGCCTTTGGCAAGCACCACTAATAATAATCTTTCTCAAGCCAACTTAATTACAACAGGAAAGTCGAAGCAGGAAGTGATGCAGCGGCATTCCTCTGGGTTTGTGTGAAGGGCGTGATGCTGGTGACTCATGGCAAGTTGGGGTTGCCTAGCAACAGCAGTTGTTTTCTTTCAAACTCTGAAGCCAAAAATGAGAGCGAGAGAGAGAGAGATAAAGATATGAGATATAAAGCCCTCCTCGCCAGTGGAACCTCAGCAGAGTCTCATCCTTTGAATACGCTTGCTCTACAGCTAGTCCATAAAACCCAGCTCCTCACTGGCTACAGCTACAACCCCAAAGACATTATTAAAGAACTTGACAAAAATCTAAAAGACACTCATGATGAATCTCTAAAAAATATACTTTTACCTTCACAATAAACTGCAATGGTACTCAAATCTAGAAGGAACCACCAAATTTGCTAATAATTTATTGATTAAACTATTTAAAGAAAGACAAATCCTCTCCAAATACAGATGAAGTAACCATGATAGAGGAAGGCCTAGACAAACAAGGACAGAACAAGAGAGAGGATCTGTAGACACTGTGACTTACAGCCAATAGAGGACGAGAAACACTTTCTGCTGATCTGTCCTGAATATCACAATGTGAGGGGAACATTTCTCCCCTGATCTCAGCCCTGATCCCATCATTTACTGAACTCAATGATACTGAGAAGATGACCTTTACTTGAAGATGACAACACAGCTGCACTAGCTCCAAAATATAATATATAACTCCATGCTGACTTACTTTTTCTTTCAATCTTTTTTTTTAATATATTTTAATATTTTTTATTTGTTCAATCTTTTTTTATTATTATTATTATTCATGTTGTGTGTGTATATATATATATATATATATATATATATATATATATATATATATATGTATATATACAGTATACATACATATGTGTGTGTGTTAATGGTCTGGCAACACTGTTACACAGTCATGCTAATAAAGCTAAATTGAAATAAATTGAGAGAGAGAGAGAGAGACTGGGTTCTTTTAAGAGTCTACTCAGAGTCCAGAGGAACACTACGAACAAGTGAACACTGAAAAAAAGTCCCCTGATTTAGATGCTCCTGAAGCTGCAGAAACAAACTAACATGACCAACAACATCCAGCATCAGGACACTGAAATATTAATCTCAAGCAAATTATAAAAGCACAAAAAGAAAATGATCTAACTTATTGGACTGAAACAACAGAAAAACAAAGTAAACAAAATGTTATTTGGCACTAAACAGAGAGTACACAACTGCAGAATATCTGAGTAAAGAGAAATAGTGTCAACGAAAAAGACAGATCAATCAATCAATCACCTTTATTTATATAGTGCTTTAAACAAAATACATTGTGTCAAAGCACTGAACAACATTCATTTGGAAAACAGTGTGTCAATAATGCAAAATGATAGTTAAAGGCAGTTCATCAGTGAATTCAGTTATGTCATCTCTGTTCAGTTGAAATAGTGTCTGTTTTTATTTGCAATCAAGTCAATGATATCGCTGTAGATGAAGAGGTCCAGACTAAGCAGACCATTAGAAATACTGTCTGCTGTTATTTATTGTTTTTATTGACATGTGGCTGTTCTTCCTGCTACACAACTGAACAATATATGAATAAATAATCAGTATAACATCTGACTGCTGAATCACGCATTCAGTAACACGATGAAGAATATTAATAAAGCTTTGTACTAGTGGCTTACATCTCTTTACAAACAAGTCAATGGAAAACAGTAAGTAAAGCAAATATAAATAAATGAAAAGTTAAACATAAACAGAAGATATTTGCTCTGTTCCTCGGATAATGAACGTCACAGGGGTTCAATGTTGTTCAGATATCAATTGTTCAAAATATCTTCTCTCATGTTCCATAGAAAAAAAAAGTCATAGAGGATTAAAATGACATGATGGAGACTAAATGATGACAGAACTTTGATTTCTGGAGCAGCTATTGACTGACAGCAGAAAAAGAAAGCTGTAAACTCTCTCCAGAGGCAGAGACGATAAACACTTCTCCTCTTGAATGGAAGAAAGAGGAACAGACACAAGTCATTGTTTAGCATCAGAGTGTGTGAGAAACAGACAGGAGCTTTGTGTGTGTGTGTGTGTGTGTGTGTGTCTGCATGTGTGAACATGTGAGTTTAAGCACTGAACTATGGGAGTGTCCAAAACATTCCCATCTGGATTACAACACAAACACTGAACAATCAAGAGCATTTCAAAGCACGTGTGCACACTCTCTCTCTCTCTCTCTCACACACACACACACACGTTTGTTTTTGTGAAAAGTGGGGACATCCCATAGACATAATGTTTTTTTATACTGTACAATTTATACTGTTTGCTGTCTTTCAGGGATGTAGATGTCCTTTCTAGGTGCTGATCCACCATCTGATCTGGACACAGACTGGATCTGGTGGCTACGGTGACCTCAGAATAAGAGAGAAACAGACTAATATTAGCGTAGATGCCATTCTTCTAATGATGTAGCAAGTACATAGGGTGTTATGTGAAGTGTTTCTGGTTCCGGTTTACCTAATTAATGCAGCCTAAAAATCCTTTAACGGATTTGGATATTAAAAGCATATTAGTATGTTATGTGTATGCCAGGTTAAAGAGATGGGTCTTTAATCTAGATTTAAACTGCAAGAGTGTGTCTGCCTCCCGAACAATGTTAGGTAGGTTATTCCAGAGTTTAGGTGCCAAATAGGAAAAGGATCTGCCGCCCTCAGTTGATTTTGAGTTTTGAGAACGTAGCGGACGTAGAGGAGTATAATGTAAAAGTAGCTCATTCAAATACTGAGGTGCTAAACCATTCAGGGCTTTATAAGTAATAAGCAATATTTTAAAATCTATACGATGTTTGATAGGGAGCCAGTGCAGTGTGGACAGGACCGGGCTAATATGGTCATACTTCCTGGTTCTAGTAAGAACTCTTGCTGCTGCATTTTGGACTAGCTGTAGTTTGTTTACCAAGCGTGCAGAACAACCACTCAATAAAGCATTACAATACTCTAACCTTGAGGTCATAAATGCATGGATTAACATTTCTGCATTTGACATTGAGAGCATAGGCCATAATTTAGATATATTTTTGAGATGCAGTTTTACAAATGCTAGAAACGTGGCTTTCTAAGGAAAGATTGCTATCAAATAGCATACCTAGGTTCCTAACTGATGACGAAGAATTTACAGAGCAACCATCAAGTCTTAGACAGTGTTCTAGGTTATTACAAGCAGAGTTTTTAGGTCCTACAATTAACACCTCTGTTTTTTCTGAATTTAGCAGTAAGAAATTACTCATCATCCAGTTTTTTATATCAACTATGCATTCCATTAGTTTTTCAAATTGGTGTGTTTCACCGGGCTGCGAGGAAATATAGAGCTGCGTATCATCAGCATAACAGTGAAAGCTAACACCATGTTTCCTGATGATATCTCCCAAGGGTAACATATAAAGCGTGAAGAGTAGCGGCCCTAGTACTGAGCCTTGAGGTACTCCATACTGTCATTTAAGTACGATTTAAACCATGCTAATGCACTTCCATTAATGCCAACAAAGTGTTCAAGTCTATGCAATAGATTGTTGTGGTCAATTGTGTCAAACGCAGCACTAAGATCCAATCCCTCTCTCACACACACACACTTTTGTTTTTGTGAAAAGTGTGTTCATCCCATAGGCTAATGGTTTTATACTGTAGAAACTGTATATTCTATCACCCTTCACCAACCCTACCCCTAACCCTAACCCTCACAGGAAACTTTTTGCATTTTTACTTTCTCAAAAAAAAAAAAAACTCATTCTGTATGATTTATAAGTGTTTTGAAAAATGGCGACATGGGTTATGTTCTCATAAGTCTCCCTCTCCTTGTAATACCTGTGTCATACCCATGTCATTATACAGAGTTGTGTCCTGATATGTCACAAAACCAAGAACACACAGACACACACAGACACACACACACACACACACACACACACACACAAAGACAATCCCTCACACTGACACACACACACACACACACACATACAATCACTCACACAGAAGGTGGATAACACTGGAATAAAGGTTAAACACACAGTTTTCATAAGACTGTTGTTCTTGCACAAAGACGTTAGTGTGTGTGTGTGTTCCGGCGCTCAGGTGAGGCTGTAACTGTCCTGCAGGTGAATTCTGGTTGAACAACATTTCTAGCTTCTCTCTCTCTCTTCTTCTTCTCATCAGGGTGTGTGTGTTTCACACAGGGTGTGTTTGTTCCTAACTGAGAGATGAACACATTTCACAAAAACCCACAGCAAATACTGAAAACAGTTCATCTGAAGTCTTGGGTGTTCTTAGGGATCCAGGCAGCAAATGTCTAAAACACCAAATGAATACAATAAAACAAACTTATTGAGCAGCTTTAACCTTCAGGCACATCTGAAGTGCTGTTACAGCTGTTTATCTGAATCTAACTGAACTTCAGCACCGAGAGACTCTCGTCAGAACAATATCCACAGATGAAAGTCTAAAAGTAATGGAGCTCGGCTCACATGGACACCAGGACAGTCTGAAGACAATTCAGTCCTGGCGGACGCTGGAGTAAACCATCCTCATGTGCAGCACATCCTCAAGTCAATCCAGCAGAGAATGGCATTCTGGGATGTGTGTACAGAGCGTTTCACATCGCTCAAGAAACAATTCACTCACTTTAAATCTGTCCCGAATCTAGAGTTTCACAGTTTTCCAAAAACACTAAAGATTAGGATATTTAAATCACACGATATCATGTTTCTAATAAATGTGTCTAGTTCTCTAGTAGAAATATCCAAACTTTTTAAAATCGAGATGCAAGGGGCAAACAAGAGGTAAAGATGACAGAAGCCCAGAAGTCTTGCTTCTTTCTGAGAAACAATCCTAAGAGAAGTGAGGAGCGAGTGTCTGTCAGTGGGCTCAGAAGTATGAACAAGTTTTCTCTTCAGATTGAGCTGATGTTTTAGACCCAATGGTGAACTCACTCAGTTTGGATCATTTTGTCAGGAAACCAGCTAAACAGTTGCATGTGTCAGTCCAGTGGTGTATGAATCACAGCAGTCTCTCTATCGTCTCATGTTCTTCAGCTGGAACTGATTGAGATCCAGCCAGTGAAGCTCCCACTCTCTCTCTCTGTGTGTGAGTGTGAGTATGTGTGTGTGTGTGTGTGTCTGTGAGTGTGTGTGAACTTGTTTTGGACCAAATGTCCTCGTGTCTATTGTGAAACACTTCTCAGTAAAGCCACTAGTTAAACATCTGACTGCTCCTTACTGGTTACAATGGCTAGGAAATCAACCAGCGCATGTGTTTGATGTTAAATCTAGAGTTAAATATTGTTAACCTGATAGAAACGTGGAAGTCTAATCAGTGTTTGTGTGTGTGTGTGTGGCTGATGTGAGTGATGGTCTGTCAGAGGGTGTGGAGCGTCTGCATTCACAGAGTGTTTACCCATGAATCACACACACACAGAGTTTGGAGGGAAGAACACACAGCTCTAGTGTTTTTGTGTGTGTGTGTGTGTGTGTGTGTGTGTGAGCCAGCAAACGGTTAAGTTATCTTTCACAGTTTTCACAGAGCCGGAGGGAGAAGGGCTTGTCAGGACCTTCCCAAACGCCACACCCTTATACAGACACACACACTGCAGGAATTAGTGTGAGGGGCGGGGCCATGGGTGGGGCGAGGGGCGGGGCCATTGGAGGGCAGCTGCACTGATAGTTGAGTGTAAAGATCTTCAGTCACACACACATCACATCTGGAAGTGTGAAGCTGCTCTCATCCACTCATCGGCCTTCTGTTACTCCACAGGTAAGATCTGAGCTCCTCGTCTGTCTTGACTTCGAGGGTCTGTGTGAGTGTGTGAGAGTGTGTATCAGGCAGTCAGATGACTGTGTTTGGTCAATGAGGTGCTCAGCTGTTCTTCTTCTGTGTAAATATGATAAATCCTGAGAAACATGGAGAATTGAGTGACCCTAACTAAGCAAGCCAGAGGCGACAGCGGCAAGGAACCGAAACTCCATCGGTGACAGAATGGAGAAAAAACCTTGGGAGAAACCAGGCTCAGTTGGGGTCAGTTCTCCTCTGACCAGACGAAACCAGTAGTTCAATTCCAGACTGCAGCAAAGTCAGATTGTGCAGAAGAATCATCTGTTTCCTGTGGTCTTGTCCTGTGAGTGTGTCTGAAGAGGGCTGAGAGGAGGGATGCTTGCTTCAGGGAGTGGCATTTTGTGCAATGCTGAGACAAGTTTCAACTCATCGAGCTGAGAAAACACTGGATCCACTCATTCAGAGCTGCTGCACACACACACACACACGTCACGCACAGTCAGTTCAATCTAACCTCTTACTAAGTTTGTTTAAGCTCTACAGAAGATAAAGTCGTTACTCAGATCACTGGGTTCCAGTGTTGTTCTGATCTGACAAGACTCAGTGCACTCATGTGGATTGTATCACTAAATATTAATATTTCTGTTTTCTCTCTCTCTCCGTCAGTCATGTTGATCTTACTCGCTGCCATCTTCCTTCTCCACATCGCCTGCATCTGTCTGCTGCTGGCCGCCACCATTCATAACGTGAGTGACACGCATCACAGCATGTGGGCGGGGCTTCCCTCATGCACTCATTAATTATTCATTAAGTCCTGATCAAACACCTTACCTCAGCTTTATCCAGGCAAGATCCTCACAGATTAGGACATGCGTCACTCGCAGTAATGCAGTCTGAGCACGATCACGTCCACGTAGTGCAGTGTTTGGAAACTGTGGGAAAACTAAGCACAAAATCAATAATTATAAAAATCTAATAATTATAAAAAATAAAATAAGACAAAACAATATATATATATATATATATATATATATATATATATATATATATATATATAATGTTAACTGACCTTCACACTAAAGATATTTAAAGCTTCTGGAACTCGCTGCTAAATCATTATGGATTAACATACCGAATTGTCACGTTTATTATTATATATAATATACTATGTGGACACACTTTATTTTAAGGTCCAATTCTTGCTATTAAAAACATAATCTGTTTCCTCAATAAACTCCTAATTCGCTGCCTATTAATAATTAGTAAGGCAGTTGTTATCTGACTGGGATAAGGCATGCAGAATATGTGCTTTATCCGCCTTACTTTTCCCATTAGTAAATTGAATGTGTCTGGCTTCCGGTCTCATCCGCGTCCAGCTAGTTTTAGTCATACGAAACAGTTCCACATTGGTGTGTGTAACCATAATATTTGAATGTTTAATATTAATTATGAACAGACTGGTTTGTAGTGCAAAGAATAGACAAATATGACTTCAGATTTCAGGAGAAAGGCATAGACCGTCCATGTTTCTCATTCATGCTAATATAGTCGTGTGTGTGTGTGTGTGTGTGTGTGTGTGTGCAGGCCTGGTGGATGACCGACACGACGTCCACTGATATTTGGTCTCGCTGGATACTGACTCCTGCTGGAAACTGGAACTACACTGATATTCCTGCTTTATATCCTAAAGGTCAGAAGACGGACATTAATTAGTTATCGTTCATTAATCTGTGTCACACTGTGCCAAACAATCTCACAGCTCTGAAATTAGTCTTTACTCATCTTCAAAAAACATATAAAGATCAACTTATACTAGCACTTACCTTTTCTTGTCTTTCATATTCTTATATATATGTATATAAAATGTGTTATGTGTACTAGACTAACTGAGACTTGTCATGGCACTTGTATTCTGTTGTTGTTCTCTTGTTGACCTGACTGCTTCTATTGTTCTCATTTGTAAGTCGCTTTGGATAAAAGCATCTGCTAAATGATTAAATGTAATGTAAATCTCATTCTAGTCTGCAAAGAGTTTGGTAATAAGCACTACTTCTCAAAGTCGGCTTTAATGCCTCTTTACCTCACAGCAGCACACATGTACTGTTTTTGAACTGTCATTTTACATCTTATCTTTATGTATTTATTTGAAGTGGTTCTTGAAAGTCTTAGTTCTCCCAAAAATGTGCCTGTTCTACTCACCATGGAGGCATCCGAGGTGTATATGACTTTCTCCCGGAACCGAATGGTGACATGTTTTAGTGTATATCTGATAGGATGTCTCGGGGGGGAGCAGAACACAGTCTTCTTCAGACGCTCAGGTGTTGGTCTGTCGTGTGTGTTTCAGAGTATCTGCAGGCGGTCCAGGCCAGCTCTGTGCTCGCATGCATCTTCTGCATCCTGGGCCTGTTCGTGTTCGTGGCTCAGCTCTACACACTACCTAAAGGGAAGCGCTTCCTGTTCACCGGAGCATTCCAGCTGCTGGCCTGTACGTGTAACACTCACACACACACACACACACACACTCACACACCTCTCTCTGAAGACTGTGTCTGTGCTCCTCAGGGCTGTGCATCATGATCGCGGCCTCCATCTACACAGAGATCTTCCATAAAGACAAGGACCCGGGCTGGTACGGAGCCTCCTTCATCCTGGCCTGGATCTCCGTCTGTCTCACCTTCATCTCCTGCATCACCTACTTCGTCCTGCGCAAGAAGACGGCGTGAAGAGCACACACATCAGCAGATGTTCAAACACTCGCCAGATGATGATCCTCTGATCTCAGACCTGCTCGCCTCGGCCTCCAGTGTCTCAGATCAACATTATATAGCTGAATGTAATCTTAGTGAGAGTCCGTGTCCAAATATGTTATGGTTTTGTTGTAAATGTCATGTTTTCTCAATATTTTAATGCTAGTCATTGGTGCGGGCTGTTTTACGGTCATGTGACACGCACGACAAGCCCAGTTTAGCACTGTTACGGATGATTATTATAATACACTACCTGACTGTTTGTTTCTGTGTTCATCATGTGTCCTGTACTATCCATCTGATCCACCCATGCTGTCACTGCAAATATCATCACCATCACAACTTCAAATAATGACTTGATTTGATTATGATCTTGCTCTTTTAAGTTAAATCACCTCACAATACATGTTAACCAACAACGTGCGCTGAGTTGGTAATCATCCTTTGTTTTAGTGATCAAGTCTTGTCATCACTTAAGAAATTCTGAAGACAAAATATATTTTTCAAATAAATAAATAAAAGACATATATGCTGAACATTTCTATTTTATTTGAAAGTAAAGCAGCTGAATGATAATCAGTTCAATATTGTGTGCGATGTCAGTTTTATATTAGAATATAATGTGTTTCTGAATTAAAAATCTATTCCACAACCCAATATATGTAGAAAACAGTATCATGATTTTAGCATGCTTTATCAATTTTCACAATTTAAACTTAAGACTGAAAATGTAGAAGATATTATTAAAGTTTTAAGCTTGAATGAATCTAAAGTGATCATCATATGGGGCCAGACAGTAAATGTCCCCAAGTAGAAAAATCTCCAGCATTTATTTCACTCAATTTGCTGTCAAGAAAAATGTATTAATGCTGATAACTTGCAATACACTTCTATTTTCATGAAGACTTGGCATTCAGATTGAGCTGAGCACCTGAACTGAAGCCAGACGTGCTTTAATAGACAAAAACAGAGCCAAGAACAATCAGACCATGCTGTAAGCACAGCTCAGTGGAGACAGAAGAGAGGGGCGTGGCCATACAGAATGGGCGGGGCTGTGTGTAAGAGGGGTGGGGCATGAGCCTTGTCCAAATACACACACTTGCAGTCCTTGCACTTGACTACTTGATTACTTCTATGATGGAGTTCCTGTGTTTGTTTTCATCACCTGATGGGACACACTTATTGTATTGAAAAATGCAAGTGTTTACATAGCTTTATTTTAGCAATACTTTACATTTTAAAATCAACTTCTAAATGTCTGTTCAGCAGTCCCTTTACCATGACAATTTTAATTTGTGATGCTTCTAATTAAATTCCTAATGTTGTAAAAAAATAAATATACTACTCTATGGAGCAATAAAACATGTAGCACTTTGTTTAACTACCAAATTATATGTAATATCTTATTATTATTAATATTAACTTACATGGGAATGGTTTCCATTACCTCTTGGCAAGAAGCCTCGTGATTTATTTCCACAAGATGATGCATGACGGGATAGACTTAGCCTTGAATACTGCTGCAGATTGGCATTTGAGAGAGTGTGGATCTAGTGTGTGTTAAGGGCACTGCTCTTAGATTTTTTTAGGATCTGGACAGTCTTGCACACTTCCTTCCTGTAAAACGCACACGCTTTCAAGTGACCAAGAGCATAAGTGTGGGTATTTGGACAAGACAATGGTGAAAGAGAGTCAAGGCAAGAGGTGAGGGGTGGTGCTATTTGGATGTTGCATGGGGCAGAGGGGTGGGGTTAGGGAGGAAAAACCTTGGCAGAAACCAGGCTCAGTTGGGGTCAGTTCTCCTCTGACCAGACGAAACCAGTAGTTCAATTCCAGACTGCAGCAAAGTCAGATTGTGCAGAAGAATCATCTGTTTCCTGTGGTCTTGTCCTGGTGCTCCTCTGAGACAAGGTCTTTACAGGGGATCTGTATCTGGGCTCTAGTTGTCCTGGTCTCCGCTGTCTTTCAGTAAAGTATGAGCATGTACAGCACTCAATACTTAGTTGTGTCTCTTTTGTCTGAATGATTGCAGCAATGCGGCGTGGCATGGAGTGGATCAGTCTGTGGCACTGCTCAGGTGTTATGAGAGACCAGGTGTCTCTGATAGTGGCCTTCAGCTCTTCTGCATTCTTGGGTCTGGCATATCACATCTTCCTCTTCACAATACCCCATAGATTTTCTATGGGGTTAAGGTCAGGTGAGTCTGCTGGCCAATTAAGAACAGGGACACCATGGTCCTTAAACCAGGTACTGGAAGCTTTGGCTCTGTGTGCAGGTGTCAAGTCCTGCTGGAAAATGAAATCTGCATCTCCATAAAGTTGGTCAGCAGCAGGAAGCATGTGATCTAAAACTTCCTGGTATACAGCTGTGTTGACCTTTGACCTCAGAAAACACAGTGGACCAACACCAGCAGATGACATGGCAGCCCAAACCATCACTGACTGTGGAAACTTTACACTGGACCTCAAGCAACGTGGATTGTGTGCCTCTCCTCTCTTCCTCCAGACTCTGGGACACTGATATCCAAAGGAAATGCTAAATTTACTTTCATCAGAGAACATAACTGTGGTCCACTCAGCAGCAGTCCAGTCCTTTCTGAAGCGAGACGCTTCTGACGCTGTCTGTTGTTCAAGAGTGGCTTGACACAAGGAATGCGAAGCTGAAACCCATGTCTTGCATACGTCTGTGTGTAGTGGTTCTTGAAGCACTGGCTCCAGCTGCAGTCCACTCTTAGTGAATCTCCCCCACATTTCTGAATGGGTTTTGTTTCTCAATCCTCTCCAGGGTGCGGTTATCTCTATTGCTTATACACTTGTTTCTACCACATCTTTTCCTTCCCTTCACTTCTCTATTAATGTGCTTGGACACAGAGCTCTGTGAACAGCCAGCCTCTTTTGCAATTACCTTCTGTGTCTTGTCCTCCTTGTGCAAGGTGTCAGTGGTCATCTTTTGGACAACTGTCGGGTCAGCAGTGTTCCCCATGATTGTGTATCCTACAGAACTAGACTGAGAGAACATTTAAAGGCTTTGCAGGTGTTTTGAGTTAATTAGCTGATTAGAGTGTGGCACCAGGTGTCTTCGATATTGAACCTTTTCACAATATTCTAATTTTCTGAGATACTGAATTTGGGATTTTCCTTAATTGTTAGTTATAATCATCAAACTTAAAATAAATAAACATCTGAAATATATCAGTCTGTGTGTAATGAATGAATATAATATGCAAGTTTCACTTTTTAAATGGAATTAGTGAAATAAATCAACTTTTTGATGTACACATGTACATTTCTCTATTATGCCAAAAATCACTAGGATATTAAGATCATGTTCCATGAGGATATTTTGTAAATCTTCTACTGTAAATATATCAAAACTTAATTTTTGATTAGTAATATGCATTGCTAACAACTTCATTTGAACAACTTTAAAGATGATTTTCTCCATATTTAGATGTTTTTGCTCCCTCAGATTCCAGATTTTCAAACAGTGTATCTCAGACAAATATTGTCGTCCGAACAATCCACACATCAATGGAGAGATCATTTATTCAGCTCTCGGATGATCTAATTTTTATAGGTTTGTGGTCCAGGCTCACACATTGCTTGAATGTTTAAATTGACCTGGTTTAAACATGATGATGCAGCTATGGACAGATTTCGTCAAATATCCCGTGCTGGGACATCAGCAGTCCTAGGTCTATCATATACTAGACAACGTCTGCAGACTTACATGCAGTGTATTCTAGCCTTCACACATACACACTGAGACACATCGTACTCACTTGAAGGCCCACGAGTATCTGTAACCAGCCCTGAGAGAGCGACAGAGAGCCACAGCTGAGGAGATACAGACAGGACAGAAGCATGTGTGTGTGTGTGTGTGTGTGCACAAGTGCTTCAGCAGAGACCCACTGTGTGTGTGTGTGTCAATTGCCTATTAGTGATGCAGGCGGGCGTGAGAGCCATGAAACGGTGTCTCTTCTCATCTGAAACAGACAGACATCACATCAGCAGTAAAGCAGAGGTTTCCCTGAAGAGAATAATATCCTGACAAACCTTCATCTTCAGAAGGACGTGATCCTGATCTCCAGCCCAGTCTGAAGTCTGTCCAGTACCTGATCACATGTGAAATACAGTCTCACACAGCACTTTAAAGCTGTAGAAGAGTCCTGTATATCACAGTCAGGGTCGGGAAGCTCACTTTGGAGATGTAATAGGTTACAGGTTACAAGTTACCCAAGTAGAATTAATGTAACTGTTTCAATCACTTTATTAAAGTAACTGATCACTTGCGATTACGTTTCTAATGTTAATCATGTTCAAGCAGAACTCAACACTCATTCCAGCTAGACTTTCACAATCCTTCCTGAATTTACTGTCAATGAATCATCGAAGTGTGCTTAAAAAGACCAAACTCAGCAAACACATTACTAAATAATAAAGCTTACTATGTACAGTCAAGCAGATGAGCCTAGAATAAGAACACAGCACATTTAATTACACACACTGTTTCCTCCCATAGAGAACCATTATAAGCCCTTAATAAAGCTTAATGTTTAAAGGGTTTTTGACAATACCAAGCTCAATCACTCAATATGAATGTGTAATTACATGCGTTGTGCTCTTATTCTGGACTGCTTTATTAATAATGTGTTCACTGAGTTTGGTGTGCTCTTCAAGTTAAGGGTCTTGTCACACAGAAGATGCAGAAGTGAAACAGTGAGGCGGAGGAGGTGACCCTTGACCCCTGGCGTCGGGGGAGATGTTCTCCTCACAGGAAGTGGTCATCACCAGTCTCCGACAGAGACGTCGAGCACCGGGGCTTGGTTCAGGATTCTTTGATGAATTAAAAGTTAAAAAGAACAGCATTTACAAATATACACTACTGTTCAAAAGCTTGAGGTCAGTATTTTTTATGTTTAAAGAAATTCATTTTTATTCATCAAGGAATTGTTAAATTGATAGAAACAGTGACAGTAAAGACTGATATTGTTAGAAAACATCTCTAATTTAAGTAAATGTTGTTCTTTTCAGCTTTTTATCAATGAACCCCAGAAATATCACAGTTTCCAAAAACAAAATATTATGCAGCACAACTGTGTTCAACATTGATAATACATCGATAAATAAAATGTTTCTTGAGCAGTAAATCATCATATTATTCTGATTTCTGAAGATCATGTGACACTGAAGACTGGAGGAATGATGCTGAAAATACAGCGGAGCATCACAGAAATACATTACACTTTAACACAGATTCACACAGAAAACAGATGATTTACTCTGGAATAATATATTACATTATTAGTGTTATTTTCTGTATTTTTGATCATACAGATGCAGGCGTGATGAGCAGAAGAGACTTTCATTAGTTAATACAGTAAAGACGGTCTACACGTCACACGACAGGCCTGCAGGGACACAGCTGGGCTTCATTAACTAGACCTGCATCAACACATCAATATACACCAATATAACTCAAACTGAACACTGATGGACATTATTGGGACTTTGTGGTTTGTGCAGTGCGTCTGTAGTCGTCTGTCTCATGCCATTTTAATCTGATTTATGATTAAGAACAGAAAATGACTGTGAATCTGAGCTTCTTGTGTCAGATCCTGATTTAACTAAATCAACACACTAGCTTTGATTATTGATGGAAAAATAATGTTTGGTTTATTGTTTCAGCAAAAGCTGTACTATAGTGAAATATTATTCTAGTGTAAATCATCTGAATCTGTGTTAAAGTGTAATGTATTTCTGTGATGCTCCGCTGTATTTTCAGCATCATTCCTCCAGTCTTCAGTGTCACATGATCTTCAGAAATCAGAATAATATGATCATTTACTGCTCAAGAAACATGAAGATTATTATTATTGTTATGCTGAAGACGGCAGAGTAGAATTTTTCAGAATAGAGTCCAGAAGAACAGCATTTATATGAAATAGAAATCTTTTGTGACATTACTGTCTTCATCATCACTTTTGATCAATTTAAAGCACCAGATGACTTCTCTCAGCTAAAATCAATATGCTTTTGAATGTATAGTGTATAATACAAAATCCCTTTATTTCAGATAAATGCTGATCTTAGGTTTCTTTGATGAAATAGAAAGGTCCAAACAAATATAGGAACGGTTTTCAACATTGCTAATAATCAAAAATGTTTCTTGAGGATCAAATCAGCATATGAGAATGAACAGCTCTTAAAATGCTAACAATATTTCACAATAATACTGCTTCTGCTTCATTTCTGCTCAAATAAACGCAGGCTTGAGCAGAAGAGGCTTCTCTAGAAAGCACTGAAACAGTCGTGTAGGTTTATACGGTGCGTGTTACTGTATTTACTGAGAACACACGGCTGCCGACGGAGAAAGATGAGCCAGACCGTGTAGCAGCGGTCAAAGAAACGCCTCTGACGTACCAAACATCTTGTTATTAAACTCTGGTACTGATCTGAAACAAGAGCGGACTGCATCTCAGCACATCTCAGCTTCCAGGAGTGATTCAGAAGAGTAAGAGAGACTCACAGCCATGACAGAGACATGGTATAACTGTATTCATGAGTCAGAAGCATAGTGACAGTTTTCTAGTACATGTTTTCATAATGACAGCGATTGTTCAGTTGATGAGTTCAGCTGGAAGTGTCTTCACCGCTTTCTTCCTGCCCCAAACACTGTTTCCTGTCCCTCATGTACAGCACAGACCCCGCAGGTGGACAGTAAGAACACACACACACGCACACACACACACACACACACACACACACACACACATATACAGGCACACCTTCGAAGGCAGTATTTGTGTGTCGCCATGACAACAGTGTCTCTGTGGCAACGGCGGTGATGTCATAACGGCTGGTCCTGGTGTGGAAAAAACGCTCACTCTAAGAGTAAAATACTGATTAAAACAATAGCGAGGCTTAAAATAATGATAATACGGGTTATGATGAAGTACTACATATAAGTGGTGTAACCACGGTCCTCTCGTTCAGCTCTGCTGTCCCCGGCGTGACACCGAGAGAGGTCAGTGCTCTTTAGAGAAGGTGTCGGAGCTCTGCGTCCAGGGCTGGCGTCCGGCTGGGCACAGTCTCTGCTGGAGCGAAGCACAGCACAGGGTTTGATCACAGCGCTCGAGCACAGCGAGGGAGTCACGTCTGTCCGAGGGAGCGCTCGTCCTCGCTCCCACTGCTCCAGACACGCCGCTCCAGGCCTGGCCACACACACACACACACACACACACACACACACACACAGAGCAGCACAAAACACACGGTCACACACGGCTGCTGCAACACGGCCTGAACACCAGCTACAAGCAACAGCACAAATACATGCAACAGGGGCTTTCTTACCATGCTTCTCTTGATATCTGAACCTTCTTCAATCAAGATGCATTTACTTGACAAGTAAAATGACTTAAAATATTAAACCCCATTATCTAAAAAAAAAAAAAAAAAAAACAATCACAATTTTGTTAGTTTTAGTATCTGCCAATGGGGTAATAACAATTATCTTACAAAGGCTAGACAAATATTTTGGCTCACTTTAATCGAAAATTAAGAAAAATGTATACTTTTTTCTGAAAACAAGACAACTTAAGTCATTTTACTTGCAAAATAAATGCATCTTGACTCAACAATTTTTAGAAACACTATATTGACAAAAGTATTGGGACCCCCTTCTAATGAACAGGTTTGACCACTTTAGAATACAAATCTTAATGTTTAAGCATATAATGATGTTCTAGGAAATTGTGTGCTTCTAATTTTATAACAACAGTTTGGACCGAACCCCTATTTATCCGAACAAGATGATGCCTCTGTATATTGAAATGATGGACTGAGTCAGTGTGGAAGAACTCGACTGGCATGACCTTGAGCTAAAAACTCAACACCGAGCAACGTATTTGCACCCCTCTTCTTCAGAACAGGAAAAGGCACTTCCAAAACTGTGGCAACAAAGATGGAAACATAATACATGTTTTTACAAATTATGTTTCCATCTCTGATCCAAAAGTTATGGAAGTGTCTAAAATGACTGTACCCATATTGATAAACCCTCATATCAGTTTCACACGTGTCACAGAAACTACAATATACATATAGGCTCCATGAAAAATAAAAATGCCTCCCAAATATCCACCTTGGTACTTCTTGACATTTCCACATTAGATGTGAAGTCTTGGTCTCGTACCTTGTGCTTTGGACATCTCAGAGAAAAGTTGTCTTCATTTAGAGAGCAATCTAGATTGAGATTAGAAAAAGAAGGATTTAGCACTAAACGTCAGCTATTCATAATATTTTTTTTTTTTAAGTGCAGATCAAGGTGGTCACGACTGACCTGCTTCTATGGCACAAAGGTAGTGGTAGCTCAGCGTGCAGCCTTTACTGTAGCAGCCAAGTGTGGAGCCCACCATCTCACAATGAGAGCAGCTCTGAAGAGTGCAAATGTCACAAGCGTTATGGGGAAAATACAGTTTCCCTATATTTGAAACAAGTCATTGTTTTCACTAGTGCTGTCAATCAATTTAAAAAAAAAAACTAATCAATTTTGTTTTTCATAAATTGTTCACAAATATATAGTTATATTGCAATAATTGCACATGCAATCCTTAAATTAATTCTGACACTAATTTTCACAAAATACAGCAAGCCAACAAACTGCAGCACTTTCCACTTACTGTATCTCTGGCACCATCTAGTGCCTCCTGAAGGCCATACAGTCTCCCATTGACCAGGTACACACCACTGGTCCAAACGATGCAGCCCTCATGCACCCACAGCTCCTCGGGGTCCAGAGGCACAAGTGGGAGCTGGGCCATTTGGGCCATGGGATCCAGAGAGTCCAGGCTGGGTGGGGGAGGCTGGAAGGGCAGAGATGCTTTGCTGTTGATGGGGACAGTTCGAGGTAAATCCTCATTGGACTTATGTCTGCGTTTGAAGCGTGGATGGGATGTCAGTTTTCTGTGTTGGGGCCTTTGCTGTGTATTTTCAACATGCAACTGCTTCAAAACTATTTCACCGTCCAGTTCTTGAGCTTTTGATGTGCCCAGCTCGCTTGTCAGTTCTCCAGCCAGATCCCAGGTGTGAGCCGTTACCTTTGAGGTGGAGCTGCTCATCTTAACATTCTGGAAAGGCATTTCTTCACCCATGCTGGGAGAGACAGTGCCAACGGTGGTGGCTGGGGATGCCGAGTTTGTTGCCTGACTTACTGTACGATCACTATCTGCACATGACTTGATATTCTGAGAGTCCTGTAATCTTGTATCCTGGGGAGTAGTTTCTATTGGAACGGATGTCATACTGAAACCTGTTGTAGATGCCCCATGGTTGGACAAGGTTTGTCGGACTTGAGGTTGATTCTTAGGGAGCTTGGCTGCATACTCAGCTGGGTAAAAAGGACCATAAAGATCCCCGAGATGTTTGTAGTTGGCCCATTTCTGGCAAAGGCAGCATAGGAGGCGACCAGTATGTCCAGTCTCTGATATCACAGGCCCTGGCAGAACATATTCAGATGTAGGAAGTGTCTTCCCTGACTGCAGGGCAGAATCAACAGGCTCTGAAACCCAGTTTTCTTTTGTTCTTTCATTTTCCTTTTCTTTTCTCACAAGTTGAGATGACAGAGGGAAATTTAATGGGCCATCAACTGCCAAGTGACCAGCTTTGTCTCCACATTTAAATTTTTCATCATCTGCGTTAATGATTGTACAGACAGCCCCGATCTCTGCTATCTTTTTCTCCACATGTATGTAAGGAGTAAATAAGTTACTCCTGGCATCCGATAATATTCCACATGGGCTGATATTTCCCCTGCTGCTTGCTTGGGTGTCCAGCTTCTCTTTGGAAGCCATCCCTCTTCTTCTCCTTCCCTGATCGCCAGGAGTCTCATTGTCCTCTTTCCCCTTTTTCGGTCTATGTCTGACAGGCTTCACATCTAACTCCGGCTGGGTCTCCTCGCTCTCTACATCCACTTTCACCACCTGGGTTTGAGCAGGAGGTGACAAAGATGGACAGGGTTTTTGGTCCGGTGGTGTTGATACTTGGGGCACTTCACTTGCAGTGTCTGGGATTGGGACAGACTGAGGTTCAGCTGTGGGTGAGGGAACAGAGTCCACAGGTATGCTTGCTGCTGTATTCTGAATTTGTGCTTGGGCACGTTTCTGCTTATTCACACTGCCCACTGGGCGACCTTTTTTCTTACCTGATGGAAAATAACCTTTGGGGACAGTGTTTTCTGATGTTTTAGTATCTGAACTGGTTGACCTAAGAGAAGTCATCTGGTGCTGAGAAGCTCGGGACAGAAGGTGGTGCCCAGGGCTCTGACTGTGGCCAGTGGTGGTCCCATAGTAATCCCCACCTGGGTAATCATCAAAGCCCATGCCAGTCTCTTCTAGTTTCTGCTTCAGCAGGTTAGCAGCTGACTGCTCACCTCGTCGGGTTTCCAGCTGTTGATAAGTGTTTGTGAACTGCTGTATGTCAGACAATGCAGAAGAAGATGGAGGAGATCCCTGTACAGGACAAGGTAATGGAGGAGCTGGTGGAAGGGGCCCTAACAAAGTAAAATCATCCTTATCACTTTCACCCAATGACCCTGAAGATCCAGCAGCACCTAATCCAAAGTCAAAATCTTTTGGCAAACTCCTGAGGGCATTAGTGCTAGAAGCCGTTGCACCTAGTTTGAGGGTCTGAGAATCACAGGAGAATGCATCTTCAACTACTCTGTATGGCATAAGATCATCTAAAGTATGAGAATCATCAAGGTAAGATAAGCATGCCTCCTCTCCTTGAGAAACACTAGAAAAAGATGTACCGCCCTCAGGGTCTGGTATGTCAGAGGCGTAATGAGATACTTCTGAAAAGTTAGATTCTACGTGACTATTGTTGAAGTCATTTTTTTTCACGCTGGGAGTAATTTTCCGCACAATTGCCTCAAGTTTTAGTCCATGACCCTTCCTGGGGGGCAGAAACTTTGCTTTGGGCTGAGAAGGTGAATTAGCACTAGATATAGAATACTGTGTTTTGGGAGATGACAATTTTGTCTGAGTATCAGTACTGCCAGAACCATTGTTGGTTGCAAGTTTCGAATCAGAGTGGGATTGAGATAGTGGGGAGTGATAAGCTGATCCTGGTCGCTGACCTGGAACATCCTGATGCTGCCTCTTAGCTGGAATTGGCGAAATAAAAGATCTAACTCTCCTTCTCATGATTAAAGGGTTGGTTTCAGTCAATGTTCCAGTTTTAGTTGCTCTCTGCCCCTGATGAATCCCTTGGCTAGTCTTACCAGGTTGCTCAGCAGGACTAACAGCATCAACCGAAGCCAGTGAGTGGAAAGATTTGGCTGTGTCATCCGCACTCTTATCTGAAATGCCATCTTCTCCAGGTTTGGGGACAGCATTTGTGACTGGCCTGGAACCTACATGCTCATGAGGGACTGTAGTGGGTTGTCCAGCTCCCTCTCGTTCAGGATAAGTGTCCCACCTTTTCATGTCAAAGTGTGAACTGGGATAAGGGTGCTGTCGAGATTGGTGATGCTGACTAGGCAGGATATCACTTGAAGCTTGGGATTTTCCCTTCTGTTCAGAAAGTCTCTGAGGAATGTGCCTATCTATACCTCTTAGCCTTTGTCTGTCAGGAGTCCAGTCGTGTCTCTCGTGAGGAGGTAAACTCTGTGGAAATGCTTGTAACTTGTTAGTAGATGGTGTGGTTTTAGAATAGGCTGATACTGTGTGGAATGGTTGATGAGGTCTAGGATGTGAGATAATTTTTGGTCCATCCACTGTGTCACTGAAACCATATGCTCTGAAACCGTCAACAGCCTGCGAGAATGACTGGTGCCTTGGAGGTGAGGACAAGGGATTTGAGGACATTTGCAAAAGATATGGAAGGTTGCTGGTGGCTTCACTGTTGCCTTTGGCACTGTTGGTCTTTTCTATATCGAAATCAACATCTACAAGGGGATGAAGGGGCTTACTACATTCCTTACTGGGTGGCATGCTACAGTTACCATCTGTGTTCTGTCCTGCAGTTTCAGACTTTGATGAGTCCTCCTTTTTTTGTGCTTTCTTTACTTTTATTTCTTCCTTACCTTTTTGCTCATTTGATCCAGATGAAGAAAATGGCTGCTGAATGACAGAGGGTCCAGAAGTCCCAGAGTGTCCTCTCTCTCTTTCTGGTGTTGTTCGTCGAGAAGGGGACACATCACAGATTACTGAACGGCGTCCTGAGGATGTCTGAGATTGAGTGTGACAGATAGGACCTACACCGCATGCCAATGGCTCAGCTTCCTGTAAAAGCAATTGTTCCACAGCAGAGGAAGAGGTACCATATCTGGGTGGTTTTCTGTGCTGCAAAGAATAGTCAGCCAAGTTAATGTGCTTTGAAGGGACTCCTGTTGTGAGATCTAAACACTGCTCCATGTGGGAGGACTGGCTGGGAGACAGACTGGTTTTGTCTTGCTCTAGAGAGATCCCATGAGTCACATTGGGCTTATGTGCTTCAGAATCCCAAGAGGGATGAGAAGGGCCTAAAACAATATCATTATCTGGTCCCTGATTTTGACTTGAATTTGGTGGTTTCCCAGAGGCCATTTGTCTGAATTTGACATTAAGTCCACTTATAAGTGTTTGAGAGCCCATTGCATGTGAACTCAAATTTTCATCCATACTATAAGGTAATCTAGTTTGATAACGGTACTGCGAGGTATCTTGAGACTGTTGGTGAACACTAGATGTCTGGTCGGGACGGCCATAGCGTCTATCTAAGTGATGACCCTGGAGCACTTCTTGCAAAAGACTTGGAAATGATTGGTGAAACTGAGAACTGCTATCTTGACTTCTTGAGACGATAGCCCTTCCCCCTTCCATACCAAAAACACCAATCTCCTTCCTGCCAATAGACCCATAGCTGGCCTCCAGCTGATGATAATTCTGGCATCTGTTTGTGCCCATACTACTCCCTAGTCCTAACTTCCCTCTACTCTTTGCAGCCTTATAATGTACGTCAGGATTACTGTATTTAAATGATGCTGAGTGAGACTGAATAGAGGGTTGAGGGTTTTGGCCAAATTCTTGTTTAGGGGAAATATCATACTGTGACACATATTTTTCCATGCACATCTCCCCTTCTCCATTGTGATTTCTAGTCTCTCTTAAGACATTCACATCAAGTTGGTCCCCGGGTTTGCTGTGTTTGTTTGAGTAATGAGAAACACCATAACGTGGTGATCTGGCTCCTGTGTGCTTGCTTGATTCAGTATTCCCTTCAGATCGAGCAGAGACAATAACTCCAACACCTCCAAAATTATGTTGCTCTGAAACGTTCTCATTTTTACTCTGACTTTCAAATTCCTTTGCATCAGACTTTGCCTCATCTTTTGTAGGAGGGACTGACCGTTTGTTCTCTGAATTCTCTCTATCACAGGAAGGATCTGCATTTTCAACTTCGCTTTCTTCATCTTTTATCATTTTGATTTTGCATCCCTTCGTTACACTATCATCATCATAATTATGAAGGTATTTTTCTGCCACACAGTTTGGATGTGCTGAGTTAATAGGAGATGGTGGGGCAGGGGGATAAACTGGTTGTTTTGGGCTGGGTTCTGCAGAAGCATGAACTGATGATGGTGGTGAAGAAGAGGAGGGAGTCAGGGTTTCTGGTGTATTTGCTTGAGACAGTTGTTTTGAACCTGTTGAAAGGACTCCAGTGTTGACCTGGAGATCCAATACTTGTTGCCTCGCTTCCGACGGCATCTGACTCTGTGATGATGGGTAGCTTTGTGGCTCAGATTCGTTGCTTGTTTCACTTGCCTGCCTATTCCGCTCACATTCTACTTGTTGATCCCCTTTTGCTTCCAGCATCTCAGAACTCTCTTTATTCACTAAGGTCTGACCGCTGGCGCTGGAATTACCAGATTTGTTTTGGTTGCCAAGAAAAGATTGTGATCCTTGCTGCACCTGAAGGTGATGTGCACTGTCTCTGCCTTTCTTTAGGGGCAGCACAGTATCTGTTAGAAGCATGTGCTGCACTGTATTAGGTAGATTCTCCACTTGAGAGGTCAGAGCATTGAGACTATTCAGTCCAGGGTCCTGCAAGAGTTTGTCATGAGGGTACAGGGAGCCATCTTCCCCTGGACCGCCCCGAAGACCTTGTCTCATTCGGTTCTGACTCATGGCAGCATGACCCACCCCTGCACCGTGGTTCAATACAGCTGCTTTAGTGCCTATGCCACTACCACAACTACTGATGCTGCTATTTGAATTGGGAGTGGGGCTCAGCTGAGGTACGGCCTGCAGAAGACGTCCATGGCTTTGGCTGCTGCGAGCATTTGAAACAGAGGGGTTTGATGATGGCTGCAGATGAATAACAGCATTGTTTCCTTCAGAACTCCCCATTAGTGGAGACGAAGAGGAGCTGCAGCTCGGAGACTGTACTGCAGATGGACCAGGAGAGGGATTAGATATGGGACTGAAGTTCTGATCAATGCGAGCCTGTTGACTTTGAGAGTGCAAGGGAGATTTGGCGATGTCTTGAGAAGGATGTGAAGGCAGAGCAGGGCTGGAGGACACCAAAGAATGGGGCAGTTTGGTGTGCAAATGTCCTTGGTGCTGCATTTTGAGGGAGGGGTCATGACCTGCTCCAGTGCTGAGCTGAGAGGGACGCTGGGAATGGGGGGCATGCTTGTGAAGGGACTGAGATTGCGGCGAATATGCAGATGATGTGTAACTTTGTCCCATATTCTCACAGCTGTTTGAAGCAGATGAACTTGTATGAGTATTTGGATTAGACTGAGTGGGAGAGTTATTCATTTTGGCATCTGTGCTGCTGCTACTCGTGCCGTACCTTTGTGGCGGAGAGTTATACATTCCAGTAGAGTCTGTGGTTGCATTAAGGGGGGCATAGTGTCCAAACTGAGGGGGAATTCGGTTTCCAGAAATCGGGTATGTCCGCTGATGCTGACCTTGGTGCAATCCTTGATATCTCTGTCCATGCTGCAGTTGATGCATCTGAGCACCTGATTGTACTGAAGCAGTATGAGCCAGACTGTATTGCTGGGAAGGAGAAAAGCAACCAGCACCACTACTATTACTACTCCCAACTGCAGAGGCACTGCCGGAGCTGTAATCCATAGAGTAGGGAGAAATCATTCCAGAAGATGACCCTGAACCAGATAAGTGTTGGTACTGATGAGGTGTGTTTCCATCCATGTTTGAGTATCTAAATCCTGCACCATATGCAGCTCCGCCTCTCCTGCTTCTTTCTCGTCCACTCACAGAAAAATAATAATCCACACTGTCCTTACGGTAAGAGTTCCCTCCTCCACTGTGAGTGTTTCCCTGTGTCAGCTCTCCAGCTGCTCTTCTGGATCCATAGCCATGTATAGGGGGAGCGTGTAGAAGATGCTGTTGGCTCCGCAGGTGCTGACCATGGCTCTGCAGGTTAGGTTGAGTTTGCTGCCTGGGCGCATAGTCCTCTGAGTTTCTGGGAGATATCTGAAGGTCTGAAGGGTGGTGTTGATATGGGGAACCAACAACACTTCCTGGCCGGCTAAATCCTGGATGAAGAGGGACTGGACTGTTGGGAAAATTCTGCATTTTTGTGTGTAGTTTTTCCAAATGGTGCTATTAGCAGCCCTTTTTATCAAAAGGACCCAAATGGCAAACTGGAATGCTAAGTATTAGAAATCTAAACTCACATCTGTAGCAGCAATATAGCAGGACCCTGCAAATGTCGTGAGATTTAGAAAATCAGGAGATTCAATTTGCTGCTCAAGTTAAAACCTAAAAACAATGTAAAGATGGGAAATGCAGCAGCTACACATTCATTAAAAGAAACTGTGACACAAATGCCACTACGTGGTTTGGCACTAGATCCAAAGATCTCTGTGAAAAAAATATGAATGAAGGTTTAGTGTTATCAAAAAATGTCTATTAGCAAAGAGGTAAAAATACTCCACCAAAACAGCAACTCAGTTAAGTTCCATTAAGAGAATGTCAATATCATGACACTGTAGTGTGAAACATCTCCTTGCCATTTGGTAACGGATGTGGAGCCATGCAGTAGATTTATAATAGTTCAGGAACAGGTTTGCAACTGACAAAAAAATAAAAATAAAACAAATACAAAAACTCTCTCCAATTGGCACATGTATTCACTGACACCGAAAATAGCTTGAGAAAGATCAGTACTTCAAGATCATGATTTCTTTTCATATTTTCTGTGTAACAGGGATTTGGGGCATGTGTTCAAGCCAGGTTTCACAAAGATCTGTGCCAACAATTTTTTTCCAGCTGTATCCAAACATTCGCCTTTTCCCATGTTAGTTATTCAGTCCAAGTTTGTTGTTTTGTTTTGATCGTCCATTCCTTGCCTGTAACTATAAGGTATGTTTCAGTGTTGCTGGTCCTGGCTTCAGGTTTTCTGTGGTCAGTCCATGCCAACCAGTTTAATCCGAACCTCTTAATATTCTAGTGTCTTTCTCTCTTTGGAAGCAGGAAGCTTGAGATTTTCTGAAAACAGATGGAAAACACAGCACTTATTAAATGAGAACTTTTTGCATTAGTATACTTTTAACAACCAAATAACATTCTAGGTACACTTTGTCTAAAGGCTATTTACATTCGAACATTAAAATGGCCATGAAACCCTAAATCTCATTTTCTGAGATGATATGGGGATTCTCCAACAAAAAAAAATGAAAATTAACTCATCAATTACAAGTCATGCCATCCCAAGTGTCAGCCTATTTGACAGACTTTCTTAAGATGAACACAAATTAAGATTTTTAGAAAATAATCCGTCTCTGTGAGTCAATGTATTGCAAGTGTGTGTGGAAAAAAACGTAACCAACACGATGGTTATCAATATCTTCTGAAGTTAAACTACTAAAATCTTTCTGAACCACAAATCCTCACTTCTGGCCAAGAGTCATAGGTGAGTATTGATATTTGTCTCCATCACCCCTATCGTTTTGCTTCAGAAGACACTGATCCATCAACTCTGCTTAAATGGATTACCATCATGTTGACTTTGCATGTCTCTGAAGTGTCAACTTCAAGATCTGTTGAACTTGCATTATGTGGACTCTATGGATTATTTGTCAAAAAATCTTTGACTGCGTTCATGAAGAAAGGATCTTTATAATGGCAATTACACAGCGATCTATTTGATTATGAATGCAAAGACATTGATGAAATCTGAAAATTCAAAGAAGAATGGACAGAAAAGTTAAATCCTTTGTTCCTTCTGCTTAATGCAGCAACTAGAACCAGGAAGTATGACCATATTAGACCGGTCCTGTCAACACTGCACTGGCTCCCTATCAAACATTGTATAGATTTTAAAATATTGCTAATTACTTATAAAGCCCTGAATGGTTTAGCACCTCAGTATTTGAATGAACTCCTTTTACATTATAATCCTCTACGTCCGCTACGTTCTCAAAACTCAGGCAATTTGATAATACCTAGAATATCAAAATCAACTGATATTGAGAACTAAATGGGTTTAAATGAGTCTTGAGATGAAGAATCAAATTTTCCATCAAATCATACCAGAATACACTGCACAATAACATACTGTAGGTTTCAGAGCATAAAATAAAAATAAAAAAACTCTTGGATACGGATTCATGAACCCTTCACATTCCGGATTATACTCAATGAATAAACATTAAAAAAGTCTCACTTCTGCTCCTGAGAGCACTTATTTATTTTTTCAAATCTTGGTTTACATAAATTTTTAAGTATGCCATGCATAGGCGGCGCCAGGGGGGGTCCCCCCCATTTGACCCCCCACCCTCTTCCTAATTTAAAAAAAAAAAAAAAATTATAATAATAATAATAATAATATATATATATATATATATATATATATATATATATATATATATATATATATATATATATATATATATATATATATATATATCCAGGATAAAGATAAAAAAAATGTTTCTCTTCAAACAACGCAGAACAATAATAAATAATAATAAATACAGCTGCACACCTTCGGTGCTTGGTCCCTAAATATAGCTGCAAGCAGCAATTACGGGGCCAAGCACTCCAACTGCAAATGTAGGAGCTAAGCATGGCATGGAGCATCACACCAAATGCATATATGAGCAATAACAGCAATTTTAGGATTATTGTAATTGAAATGGCTAAAAAATCATAAATACCACCTCTAGAAGCATGATTACTTGGCTTATCAAGCTTGACCAATAGGTGGCACTCTTATAAAATCAATTTGGTGTACTCTGTGTTACTTTTCAATGACACACACAAAGTTTGGTGTCAATATGCCAAAGCATTTCAGAGATACAGCCTCAACGTCATTTTGTCATTGTGCCTCAAATTCGTCGATGTGGTATGCGAAAACGGTTTTGTCTATCGACACAAAATCCATAACTTTGTGTCAACATAGTCTGAAGATCATTTGATTCGAATTTGGTGAAAATCGGACATACGGTTGATGAGGAGTTCGAAAAAGTAGGTTTTCAACATAAATCAAAATGGCAGACCCGAAGTTCAGCTTACTATGGCATTTTTGGTATCTATGTTATCGGCAAAAGCCAGGGAATATTTTGAGCCCAGTTTCATTGCAATAAGCTAATGCAATAAAAAGTTATTAGCATTTTTAAAAGTGTAAATATTCATTGTTAATGAATGGTTTATTAATCTTGACCAATAGGTGGCGCTGTTACCAAATTTATGTGGCATGGTCAGTGTGAGGTGGCGATGACACATACAAAGTTTGGTGCAAATATGTCAAAGCGTTGCAGAGATACAGCCTCAAATGCATTTTGGCACCCTTCCAGCAAATTCGTTGATGCGCTGAATGAGAACCGTTTTGTATATCAACACGAAATCCATAACTTTTTGTCAGCATGGTCTGAAGATAATTCACGTCAAATTTGGTGAAAATCGGACTAACGGTCTAGGAGGAGTTAGAAAAAGTAGGTTTTCAACATTAATCAAAATGGCGGACAGGAAGTATGGCCAATTTTCGCATAATTGGTATCAATGCACTCGGCATTACCCACAGAATATAGGGAGACCATTTTAATTGTAATAGTCTAATTTCTTCAAAAGTTATTAGCATTTATGTGATTTTTCATCATAACTATTGGCCACAAGGTGGCGCTGCCACCAAACCTTTTGAGTACCTTCAGGGCATGGAACCGAATATTTTTGTAATTATTTTCGTAAAGATACCATGCTGCGTTAAAAAAATACAGCATTTTAAAACATGATTCAAAATGGCCGTCACCTAAAATGGCCGACACAGGAAAATTTTATATCATTCGACTCGACATGATACACCGAATCTAAAGAGACCAGTTTTGTGATTTTTGGCCAAACTATTTAGAAGTTATAAGCCAAAATATGCATTTTTCATATCTCCTGATCACTAGGTGGCGCTGTATCGAAACAATGCAAATAGTCTCAGGTCATTCTTATTATAACACACACCAAGTTTGGTCTCAATATGCCAAACCGTTGCCGAGATATAGCCTCACGTGTATTTTTGCGTGCTTTTTGTCATATTTTTTCAAATGTCATTTGAGAACGGTAAGACGAATCAACTTGAATTCCATAACTTTTTGTCAGCGTGGTCTGAAGATGATCTGAGCCAATTTTTGTGAAAATCGGACAAACCGTCTAGGACGAGTTCGAAAATAGCGAAAAAACTAAACCTTGTGAATTTTTGGGTTCATTCGACTTGCAATGAGCCAATGATTCAGAGGAAAAAAAGAATTTCCATTTTCTGGCTTACGGTTCAAAAGTTATTAGCATACAAACATTGGAAGTTGGACAAGTGGTGGCGCTAGAGAGTAGGAGTTAGAGACTTCAAATTTGCTATAGTTAATGTTGGGACTGTCCTCTATCAGTGTGCCAAATTATACAACTTTCCCGCAATCGGTTCTATGGGCTGCCAGGCGGAAGAAGAAGAATAATAAAAACGCCAACGATTACAATAGGTGCCTACGCACCTTCGGTGCTTGGCCCCTAATTATTTCAACATTTATTCGTACACTGAACTGAGAACCGTTTCTGTCAGACACGTCCGATTCGAGAACCGAGGAGCTGATGATACTGCGTATGTGTGATTCAGTGTGAAGCAAACCGACACACAGAGCGTCTGAACTGAACTGATTCTTTTGGTGATTGATTCTAAACTGATTCTGTGCTAATGTTATGAGCGCGGGTAAACTGAAGACTTGAATCAAGGGCAATCATCACCAATGACGTCATTACGTAGAGCGCAAAAGAACCGGTGAACCGTTTTTTTCTTCAAACGGTTTATTTGATTGAACTGTCCGAAAGAACCGGTTCACTTGAGCACCTGCTCCTTTGCCCCTTAAGTGCCCTCTTGTCAAAGAAAAATGTCCTCCCATTTTTTTTGTAATAACATTCCCTTTTGTGAATGCCTGCCCACGCCCAATCATAATATTAGCACAATTTATTAATAATAATTTAGCCGTAATTACAATTACCAACATGATGACCTTTCACCTGACGATGAGAACATGCAGATATGTGAATCGTGAGGCTGCGTGTGAGAAGGTGAGAGCTAGACTGAACGATCAAAGCGATGCAAATATGCGCACGTTTGTTCGGTCGATTGACTTGAAGCGTCGCTGCACACAAATAAAAAAAAATAAAAAAATAAAAAACAGAGTGCGCCACAATGCTTCAAGTCACACGAACGAACAAACACGTGAAAGCGGTTCGAAAGCATAAGGAGCCATCTGCTCTGCATATTATATCTCTCATGAATGTTACACAATGATCAACCTGCACAGTGTAAATAGCCAAAACCTGGATATTTCGGGAAATATTTAAATCCTGGCTGGGACATGTCCCGTATGACCGGCGCATATGGTCACCTAACTGTAAACTTGATAATATCTCTCTGGAAATAAGTGTAAAAATATCAATGTCAATAAAAATAATGCATAATATACCTGAAATCAAAGTGCAGTGTGAAGGATATGAATAACAAATGTAGCCTGTCATTTGTTAACATCGCAAAGGTGTTCAATTTTAGACAACAACAGTAATAATAATAATATTAATCATTATATTCCAGTGTATCAGTGTTTTAATGTTTTGTATCAATATTTAAGGTGGACTTATTGATTAGGTGCAAGAGTAGAAGTGATGGTTAAAATAATATAATAATGCTGAAATAGTAAATTGAGTCTTGTTCCTAGATGGACAGAGAGTGGAAACTAATATCAGATGAGGAGATGGAGATAGAGGAAGATAAAGAGGGAAATGTAGAGGCACAAGTGACAGAAAGAGAGCAGGTAACAGCAAGCCAGGAGACAGAGGCTGGTGAGAAAGAGGCACAAGTGTTTTCTACAGTTTTTACTAAAACCGCTGTTCTTAATTATTCTGTAGAACAGAGAAGAAAATGCCATCAGGGATTATTTAAGACATTTCAGTTTCTAATCCCAGAGCTATTATTATTTTAAACTTTAAATTGTCTTCTCTATTGTTTCTTTTTCAAAACTGCATCAAAGCATTTGCTGCTGTATCAATACATAACCATCCATACCTATATGTGAATCAGCAAGGAATGCATCACAATATATTGCTGTATTGAACAGCGCCATTTAAAGCCTTGTTCCATGTGTAAGCCCTCTCACCCGGGTCCTCTCTGACGCTCCTCGCGGGGCTCGAACCCGGGTCTCAGGCATGGGAGGCGGACGCACTAACAAGGAGGGTAAATGGTTACAGCCACTAGCATCTGTGCCCCGTTTATACTTTGAGCACCTGCCCCTCCAAAGGTCTCTGCATGGCCCTGTTCAGAGGGAGTCAGCCACGGTTAAAAAGTTATCTGCTTAAGTCATTTGTGGATTAATGCATATTGGAGACGCGAACCATTTCAAACGATTCAGTTCGATTTGGTGAACTGGTTCAAAAAGATGCGGTTACATCGAATGATTCGTTCGTAAACCGGATATCACAAACTGCTTTGTTTTGAACTCTCTCTCAACCGACACGGACGAGAAGACAATGCTGAATAAAGTCATAGCTTTTGCTATTTTTGGACCAAAATGTATTTTCGATGCTTCAGAATATTCTAACTGACCCTCTGATGTCACATGGACTACTTTGATGATGTTTTTCTTCTCTTTCTGGACATGGACAGTAGACCGTACACAGCTTCAATGGAGGGACTGAGAGCTCTCGGACTAAATCTAAAATATCTTAAACTGTGTTCAGAAGATAAACGGAGGTCTCACGGGTTTGGAACGACATGAGGGTGAGTTATTAATGACATAATTATCATATTTGGGTGAACCAACCCTTTTAAGTTTGAGCATATTGTTTGCAAACTGCAATTGATTAATTAAAAACAAAGTAGTTGATATACTGTGTTGTTTTTGTTGTTTAGTAGCAGTAACATGCAGTTATTAGCCGTGTCCACTGTATTTTCTGTTGGTTTTCATGAGACCCCCTTTGAAATGACCAGGATCCCCATTGCCCCCCCAATCACAATCATCTGGAGCCGCCACTGGTACCATGTCGTGCCATAGCATCAATTATCATCTAACAACAGATGAGTGTTCAATCAGCTGTTTGAAAGAACGACTCACATAATACCCGCCCCCCAAATCATTTAAAATATCACTATTAAACATTCTGAAATATCACATAATTAATACTGCATTTGTAACAGCAGGTTGATGGAGATATTGGTCCAGATTATTAACAATTCTTTGTATATGTATATTTCAAAGTGGAAAAGTCATTTAGTGCCTACTTTAAATGAACCCATCTACAAGATAGATTTAAATGCTGACAAAGTCAAGAAAAGATGAGACATAAACACAAGACAGTTCGATTTAAATGTTCAAATATAAATAATAATAATAATAAATTATTCCATGGCACCTAAAAAGATAATTTGGCGCCTAAGTTTTGTTTTCTTATAGGAGCCAACCTTCCTGGATCTTTTGTTCTCGCCCTGACACGTGTAGCTCAGTTACTGTGAGAAACACAACAGAAATCTATAAACATGGGGAAAATAACACTGAATTCATGCAAAAACACTAGCAAAGACACCTGTGTTATTGTTAAAATTATAA